>NC_133619.1:426318476-426482586 GCF_048593235.1 Sminthopsis crassicaudata
GTAATGCTGTACAAGAAAAATCAAATCAAAAATGAAAAAAGTAAGAAATAAAACAAAATGCAAGCAAACTACAACAAAAAAGTGAAAATATGTTGTGATCCACACTCATTCCCCACACTCCTCTCTCTGGGTACAAATGGCTCTCTTAATTATAAGACCATTGGAACTGAGCTGAATCACTTTGTTGTTGAAAAGAGCCATGCCTGTCAGAATTGATCATTATATAATCTAGTTATTGCTGTGTATAATGTTCTCCTGGTTCTATTCACTTCATTTAGCATCGGTTCATGTAAGTCCTTCCAGGTCTCTCTAAAATCATCCTGCTGATCTTTTCTTATAGAACAATAATATTCCATAACATTTATATACCATAACGTATTCAGCCATTCCCCAACTGATGAGCATCCAGTTTCCAATTCCTTGTTACTACAAAGGGCTGCTACAAACATTTTTACAAATATGGACCCTTTTCCCTCCTTTAAGATTTCTTTGGGATACAGACCTAGTAGAGATACTGCTGGGTCAAAGGGTATGCACAGTTTGATAACCCTCTGGGCATAGTTCCAAATTGCTCCAACTAGAATGGCTGGATCAGTTCGCAATTCCACCAACAATATATTAGTGTGCCAGTTTTCCTACATCCCTTCTAACATTTCTCATTATTTTTTCTTGTCATCTTAATCAATATGAGAGATGTGTAGTAGTACCTCTGAATTGTCTTAATTCGCATTTCTCTGATCAATGGAGATTTAGAGCATTTTTTTTCATATGACTAGAAATGATTTTAATTTCTTCATCTGAAAATTATCTGTTCATGTCCTTTGACCATTTATCAAATGGAAACTGGCTTATATTCTTATAATTTTGAGTCTCTATATCTTTTCAAAGTTTTACTAACAAATTTTTCTTCCTTCTTTTCCTTTTTTGTTTTTGGACATACTATGACTCCATTGTGCTCCTAATATTCTCCTCACAAAACATACATATATATATGTATATATATATATATATAAATGTATTGTAATCCTCATATCTAGAAATGTATGTCTTATTCTATTCCTATGGTCCTTCACTTCTCCACTGAGAGTGTAAATCATGCTTTATTATCAGTATTCTGAAGTCATAATTAGTCATTGCAATGCTCAAGGGACTTAAGTGTTTCAAAATTATCTTCCTTTATAGTGTCATGGTCACAATAAAGGAGAATTTTTTTTTATTAAAAGGTTAAAAACTAGTTCAAAAGATATTTGTGCAATGATCCTTCATTCTACAACTACCATTTCACCCAAGCAGGTACTTGGAACAGATGTAGTGATGGAAGAAAATGCAGAGAGAGCTAAGTGACAGAGTAGATAAAGCACTAGATAAACCCTGGCCCTGGAGTCAGAAAGACCTGAGTTCAAATCCAACATCAAACAACTGACACTGTGTGACTTTGGCCAAGTCACTTAACCCAATTGCCTTAATTTTTTTTTTAAATGGAAAAAAAAAGAAGTAAGAGCAAAGAGGAAGAAATAGGAGAAGAGACACCAGGATCAGCAATGACAGTGCAGCTGTTTACTAAGGAAGTAGGAAAGAGGGGTCCTAAATTGACAATATTCTTTGAGGTACTAGTAACAGCACAACCTAACCGGAAGTCTTTTCCTAGATAAGAAATCATAGATTAGGAATACTACCTTCTATGGAACCTGTCTTCTCCAGACTCCACTCTGGCTTTAAGATTCTCTGATTTTTACTTATTTATTGAGTAACCTAACAAGGAATTGGTGAGTGATCATCATCATTTACTAATGCTTTAAGATTTGCAAAGAACTTTACAAATAATTACTCATTTGATCAACAACCTTTGGAAGCTAGATGCTATTATTTTCCCTATTTTGCAGATAAGGAAATTAAAGCAGGGAGTTTCAAGTAAGTAACTTGCTTGGGGTCACATAGCTTATAAATACTTGGCTAGATTTGAACCACTTCTTCTTGTCTCCAGATCCAATGATTTATCTACTAGCTGCCTAAAAATCCCCAAATTCTTTGGCAGAGCAATTCCAGCTCTGTAAACTTACTAGATAAACTACCAGATGTTCAAATAGGTATCATTTTTCTATATCAACTATATCAATCATGAAACAAGCAAAAGCCTTCAGATCCATTCTCTTTTCTATGACAATCTTTGTTCCCTTCACAGACTCTTTCTTTCCCTCTAATATCTCATCTTCCCTAGTTACTAATCTTACCACCGTGCAACACCTGAGACAAATGGGAAATATTGGGGTGAGAGTATTGAGTGATGAAGGAAGGGATAGAAAGAAGATGACAATGAGGAGAAGCTTCCTTCACTATTCTCCTGCTGTCCCCTCATTTTCTGTGGCATCAGTTTTAAGCCCCAAATCTCCAAGGAAAAATGAGGTAATTGGTCCTCACCAATTGTAACAAGAATTTCAGGTGCTTCAAAAATAACAGTCAACTTCTGATTGTATAAAATTGGCCTTGACATGCTGATAGCCTTTACTGGAGAGCTGAATGCTGCCTAAGGACCTTTATTGTGAATGAGAATGACAGTACTTCAGGAAGACCTGATGTAAATTCAATGACAGGTTATACAGACACATACAAAAGTACTCTTGCTGCTGTCACACATCATCACTTTAAAATAAAATATCAAATCTGTATTACATTAAAGAAAATACTGGGCAGAAATCTCTAGTATAGAATATTTGTGAAAATGCAGCATCAACAATTCCATTGTCTTCATTCCCAATCAAAATGTGACCTAGGAAAATAATCATAAAGCATTCATAACCAGCATTCCTGGTTTTCCTATTTGGAACTTTAAAAATGAGTAGGAATCTATTTATTTGTCAACATGGTGGTTGCAGAGGGCAGTATTATTGATTTAATCCTACAAGATACTAACTCAATGGAATTGATGAGATAATTGGTTCCCTAGTGATATAATGATTGGCTTATACTCAGTATGATGAATTGATTTAATTGTAATAGAATATTTTAAAAGTCAGAGTCAGACCAAAGTGGAAGCAGAGACTGAGATGTGCAGACTGCTGACTGGCTGACTGACTGAGACTGCTGATGCAGAGTGGTAGACTGAAGGAGACAATAAAGATTTTGGACTTTATTCCTGACTATTCTCATGATTATTCTGCTGAGACCAAGGCTGGTCTGAAGGCCCTCCAGAAAGCTAGTCAGAATATTACAGGTGGTCAATTAAGTTTAGCCATTTACTTTTTGGTTTCTTCTGGCTAAAACTAGCTCAACATTAAGCTTAGTTATGAAAATGCTGAAGAGAATAGATGATTTAGAAAGTTTTAGAAATTGTTTTTACGAATAAGTGAATAAGAATACCATAATTCTGAGTCTATCTGGATGTCCTCAAACTCTCATCCTATATCCTCTCTCCCTTTCTTGGCTAATCTCCTAGAAAGATTAGTTTTTTTTGGTTTTTTTTTTTCCCATCACCTACTCTTCTATAGCTACCAATATGTCTTCTAAACCCATCCCTTTACTGAAATTGCTCTTTAAAAGGTCACCAATGATCTTGCTCTGAAATTAAAAAAAAGGGTATAATATAATAATATAATAATAATATAGAATAATATAAATATTCTATTTACTTCCTGGGTGATTTTAAGAAAGATGTCTAATTTCTGTGGACCTATTTCTTATCTACAAAATCAAAGAGTGAAACTCCATGTCCCTAAAGGGACTTCAAGGTCCCTTCCCATTCTATGAGGTATGAGCTGATGATCCTCCTCCTTCTAAATACATTTTCCTCTCTGAGCTTCCTTCAAATTATTTTTTCCTGGTCACCCTTTTACCTATCTGACCTGTTTATTTCCTTTATTGATTTATGCTTCTGTTGCCCCATAAGTGTTAATATCTCCAAAGGTTCTATTCTAAGTCCCCTTCTCTTTTGTTTCTTTTCTCTAAATAATTTCATCAGATTCCATGTGTATAGTTCAATTATTGCCTCTGGGAAATAATTCACAAATTTTTATAGTCACATATATAACATGCATAAAATTGTTTACTGTCTTGGATGGAGGAAGAGAAGTGAAAAAGGAGGCAAAAAAATTTGGAATTAAAAAAAATTGTAATGAATATTTAAAATCATCATCCATAATTTGAAAAATAAATTCTATTTAAAAAGAAAAGAATGTTTAAAATAAACAAATGACTTGTACATTTAAAGAAATAAATCTATAAGCTATAGAACATTAAAAAATAACTCGCAAATCTTTATATCCACATATATACTTATTTATATCAAACTACTTACTGTCTTGGGGAAAGAAATGAGGGAATGAAGGAGAAAAATTGAAACAAAAAATTTAATGAATGTTTAAAAATTGTCTTTATATGTAATTGGAAAAATAAAATATTATTTAAAAAGAAAAGAATGTTTAAAATGAACAAATAACTTGTATATTAAAATTTTTATGAGCTCTAGAACATTCATATATATATATATCTTTATGGCCAGCCTCAAAATTTTTCCCTGAACTCCTGTTTTTCAGATTTGATTGCTTATCATAGATTCCCCCCCTAGATTTCCAGTAGGCCCTCAAAATAAGCCCTAAAAATGAGCTCATTTTTCCCTGCCTTAAACCTGACCCTTCTCCCAGCTTTCCTGTTTTAATTAATGCAAACACCAAGCTCCTAGTCACACAGGTTCACACCCTTGCTGTCATCTTTGATTCTTCCCTCTCACTTACTCCATTTCCCCCAAATCTAGTAAGCTGCTGAGCTCTGACAAGTCTATTTGTATAATACCTTTCACATTCCTCTCTTTCTCTCTCCTCGTGACCATCATTTTAGTTCAAACTTTTATCACCTACACTATTATAATATCTTCCTAACTAGTATTTCTATGTTAGGTCTTTTCTTTCTCTGTCCTCATCCTACTGTCTAATTAACCTTTCTAATACTGGTAAAGGCAAGAATCATTCTGAGTCCTCTGACTTTAAAATCAAAAGACTGTATCGCATCCTAAAAACCCTTGCCCCAGATATAAGCTCTGTAACCACCACATAAGTCATTTGGCCCCTTTCAGCATCATTTTCCTCATCTATAAAATAGGAACAATGACAGCATTTCATAGGCTGTTGTCCTACCAGCATTGTGAGCTAAGAAATATTTGATTTTCCTGGACTCAGTTTTTGTTTTTTTTTTTCATTTCCAAGACTGAGACAGTTAAACTAGATAAAATCTGTTATATATGAATACTCTACAATACACTTAGAATTGTTGCCTAGTGTCAAATCAAAGAATGTAGGATTTATAATACTAAGGAAAACTCTAAACAGGAAAAAGGGGCTTTTTTTGTTCTGCTTATCCAATAGGACCCTATCATAATATAGTTCATAACAGCATAAATTATAACATTATCAAAACATATATTTCAGAACATAGTAACTATATAGAGGAAACAGAACTGAAGTAAGAGATAATCAAGGCAGGAAACCACCTTGGGTGCAACATATGAGAGACAGTGAGAGACACTGCTTAATATAACTTTTTATAAATTCATATATTTTGATGCCAGAAAATTATATTCTTTATGAAGCATTTAAGCTTTATTTTGTGATAGGGCAAGTTTTGTGTGTTAACTAGTTTCAGTGGACAATAAATCAAAATTTTTAAACATAGCTGAAGCTATCTAAATGTTTTGTTTTTCCTCTGACACTGGAAAGCTAATATCACATAACATGATATATGGGTATTCATCTTCTTCCTCTGTTTTCCATCTTCCCACCTCCATCAAATTTTTAAAGGGTTTCAGTGTATTTCTGATGCTATGAACTCCCTTATTGATCACTCTAAAGCTTCAATTAAACTGTTTATGTGATATCTCTTCAATCCATCAAATCACAGACATATAGATTTTCTCACACCATTTAACAATTGCACATTATGTTCCATTGCTAATAGTAGTCATTTTAATCTTTGTACCGCCTGCTGAACCAAAATTAATAAAATTGTTAAATGAATCCCAGAGCATCTTAAGAAGGGAATCTGCCTCTATTGCTATATAAAATGCCTACTTAGCATCATGAACATTTATTAAGGTAATGAATATAACACATTTTCAAATATTTATGTCAGTAGATTGAATTCAATTCAACAAATCTTATATAGGTCAATGGATTTAAAGCAAGAAGCAGGCTTGTAGTCCCATCCAGTTCAATCTTCACTTTACAAATGAGGAAAATGAGGTAAAGTCCATAAGTCAACAAGCATTTTTTAAGCACTCACTATGTGTCAGTCACTATGCTAAATTCTAGAATATCCCTGCTCCCAGGAGCTCACAATCTAATGGGGAAGATAGCAAACAAAGAATATGTACTAAAAAGCTACATTCTGGATAAATAGGAAATAGCTGAAAGAAGGAAGGCACTAGAATTAGGAATGTAGGGAAAGGCTTCCTGTAAATGATGGGATTTTAGTTGGGAATTTCCTAGCTGAAATGAGGAGGGAGAGAATTTTTCACATGGAGACCAGCCACAGAAATTGGCTGGAGCAGAGATGAAACATCTTATACCTGGCAGAGCAAGGTTACTGGACTGAATTATCATACAATCCTGGTGTAGGGTACAACGTAAGAAAACTGGAAAGAGGAAGGAGTGGAACAGAAAAGTTTTAACATAAACAGAGGGGTTTTTTTTTTGTTTTGTTTTGTTTTGATGCTTGAGGTGTTAGAAAACCACTAGCATTTTTTGAATATGAGAACGCCATGTTTGTATATGAACTTTAGGAAAATCAGTGGACTAAGTGACTGACTCATTTAACTTTTTTTACTTTACTGAGAGGAAAAATCAGGCTCAGAGAAGTCAAGTAGTTCCCCCAAGCCCACATATGTAGTAAGAATTCACAGATTGAATATGTTTTCTACTAAACTCGAACACTCTGTACTATGAAGTATTGTGCTAGGAGCTGGGTACATTAAGACAAAAATATGGTTTCATGAAGAAAAGTGTTAATAATTGGGACGATCCGGAAAGATCTCATGGAGAAGATAGCCATTGAACTATGCTTTGAAGAAAACTAGGAATTCTATGAGATAAAAGTGAGAAGGGAGGGCATTCCAGATGTTATATACCACTTGTAAATTGTGTGGAGATGGAGATGAAATGTATATGAGGGAAAAACTGCTAGATAAGTTTGATTAAAACTGAAAGTGAATGAAGTAGAATAATGTGAACAGGGTGGCAGTTAAATGGTGGAAGACTTTAAATGTCAGGCTAAGGATTTTGTATTTATTCAGAGACAATAGAGAGTTATCGAGGCTGTTTGAGCAGTGATATAGGATCTGCATTTTAAAATGTCAATTCGGCAATAGAAGGTGGTTTGGAGAGTAGATAGATTGAAGGCAGTTAGGACTTCTTAAACTTTTTTCACTTATGATCTATTTTCACCTAAGAAATTTTTATATGACCCTGGGTATATAGGTATATAAAATAGATGTACAAATCAAACAGTTGCAAATAATAAATCATAATTTCAAAATCCTCAAATTTATGAGACCCCTTATGGGGTTGTCTAGCATGGTTTAAGAAGCTGGGTGTGGGATGACTAAATAGGTTGTTATTATAATAATCCAAGTGAACAGTGATGAGGGCTTAAATTAGAATAGAAGTTGTGTGTGGAGATGAGGGCAAATACAAAACTGCTGAGCAAACCAATCATTGGAAGATTTACTGTCACACAAAGTGACAAAACTATATAATCCACTTTAAACAATATTATGAAGTAGGCACATCTCTACCCAAATCCTGACAATGAATTTCCTCTGCTCATTCATTGTTGCTTCATCATGCTCTCTAGCTATCCATAGCCATTTAAGTTCTTCACTGATACTTTGTTTTTCTAGGAACTTTTGTTCTTCTATGTTTCCTTCACCCTCTATGCAAAGTTTTCTTCTTTAATTGAAGTTATTTTCTGTTAATAATAGGAAACCATCTGTATTAACTAATATTGAAATGTAAATGATTCCTAGGCTTAAAGTATTAATCTACTCAAAGCTATTTACATTTTCAAACATTAGCTTATTAATCTAAAAAAAAAAACAAAACAAAAAAAAAAAAAAAAAAAAAAAAACAAAAACGAATCTCTGCCAGGAATATAGTTTGAATAAAAATCTTACTTCTGTCCCTCAAACCACCTCAGATAGGTACTCAGTTATCCTTTAAAAAAATACTGACCCAAATTAGATATGGATCCACACTTAACACCATATACCAAGATAAGATCAAAATGGGTCCATGATTTAGGCATAAAGAGGGAGATAATAAATAGATTAGAGGAACAGAGGATAATCTACCTCTCAGACTTGTGGAGGAGGAAGGAATTTATGACCAGAGGAGAACTAGAGATCATTATTGATCACAAAATAGAAGATTTTGATTACATCAAACTAAAAAGTTTCTGTACAAATAATACTAATGCAAACAAGATTAGAAGGGAAGTAACAAATTGGGAAAATATTTTTAAAAACAAAGGTTCTGACAAAGGTCTCATTTCCAAAATATATAGAGAACTGACCCTAATTTATAAGAAACCGAACCATTCTCCAATTGATAAATGGTCAAAGGATATGAACAGACAATTCTCAGAGGAAGAAACTATATCCACTCACATGAAAGAGTGTTCCAAATCACTACTGATCAGAGAAATGCAAATTAAGACCACTCTGAGATACCACTACACACCTGTCAGATTGGCTAAGATGACAGGAACAAATAATGATGAATGTTGGAGGGGATGTGGGGAAACTGGGACACTAATACATTGCTGGTGGAGTTGCGAAAGAATACAGCCATTCTGGAGAGCAATTTGGAACTATGCCCAAAAAGTTATCAAACTGTGCATACCCTTTGACCCAGCAGTGCTACTACTGGGCTTATATCCCAAAGAAATACTAAAGAGAGGAAAGAGACATATATGTGCCAAAATGTTTGTGGCAGCTCTTTTTGTTGTAGCTAGAAACTGGAAGATGAATGGATGTCCATCAGTTGGAGAATGGTTGGGTAAATTGTGGTATATGAAGGTTATGGAATATTATTGCTCTGTAAGAAATGACCAGCAGGAGGAATACAGAGAGGCCTGGAGAGACTTAAATCAACTGATGCTGAGTGAAATGAGCAGAACCAGAAGATCACTGTACACTTCAACAACAATACTGTATGAGGACGTATTCTAATGGAAGTGGAAATCTTCAACATAAAGAAGATCCAACTCACTTCCAGTTGATCAATGATGGACAGAGGTAGCTACACCCAGAGAAGAAACACTGGGAAGTGAATGTAAATTGTTAGCACTAATATCTGTCTGCCCAGGTTGCATGTACCTTCGGATTCTAATGTTTATTGTGCAACAAGAAAATGATATTCACACACATGTATTGTACCTAGACTATATTGTAACACATGTAAAATGTATGGGATTGCCTGTCATCGGGGGGAGGGAATAGAGGGAGGGGAGGATAATTTGGAAAAATGAATACAAGGGATAATATTATAAAAAATATATATATAATAAAAAATAAAAAAAAAAATACTGACCCAGAACACTTTCAAATACCATTTCTATTCCATTCATGCTTTGGAACCATTTAGCATCGGTCAGTAATTGCTATGTCCACTTGTACCAAACAGGTGATTTGAGTGGCTTTTTCCCTAACCTGACAATCCCCTGATGATTTTGCATCCTAAACTGACAATCTCTTGATTGTTTTTCATCCTAGTAATTTGGTCTCTTCTCCACTTGAAGCAGTATCATTGCTTCATACCCTCACTTAGTTCTGTAGTCAATAGTGGATCAAGAAATAAGTGGTTGCTTTGCAGCATCCTATTGGTATAAAATGATTTTTATTTTAAATCAGGCTAAGAAGTCTAAAGATCTAATTCTACATTGCACAATTTTTCCTGTGACTAAATCATTCTTTCTTTATATAATAGATATATATTTGTTGTTGTTCAGTCATTTCAGTTGTGTCTCACTCTTTGTGTGACTCTATCTTCTTGGCCATTCTGTCTCTAGCTCATTTTACATGTGAAGAAACTAAAGAAACAAGATTAAGTGGATTGCTCAAGGTCACACAGCTAGTAAGTGTCTGAGGCCAATAAGTGTCTGAATAAAGATAAGTGCTTTATGACTTTGGACCTGCTATTCAATCTACTTTGCCACTTAGCTCTATATGTCCTAAATAATATATAAAATGTGTGCATACATATATATTTATGTACAGACACACACACACACACATACACATATATATATATGTATATATATATATATACATATATAGTTTTTTTTTTTTTAAATCTTGGATTTTCCAAATTGTTTCCAGTTCTCCTATATACCTATACGTACACACACATAACACACCTAACAGATAGATCTGTAAACTTAATCTCAAGGCTAAAGAATAAACAAATGTATATGCATGAATATATGCCACAATCATTTTCTCTTTTTTGTCAATGCCGATGTCTTCCTAACTGTGTAGAACATCCTGAAATATTTGAGAACTTGATAAAAATCAAATTCCAACAACATAAAAATCATCACTTCCAAATACACTTAGACAGCTTTTCAAGAGAGAGATTTTCATTCCATGATTGTTTAAGTCTGACATTGCTCTCTGCTCAGGAACACCTTCTCCTGGATCCAACATAATTCAAAATTTAGGATAAACTTCTTGTTAACCTCAATTTAGTTGCACCTATTTTCTTTAGTTGAATAAAAAAAAGTAATACTACTTTCCAGTGTCTGAATATTACATTCCAGTTTGAATCCTCAAAACTAGATTCTATAGAAACTAGTTACTTTCATCCCTAACAGTTTCACTCTTATTTTCATGCAAAATATGTTTCCACTGAGTTCAAAGTGAGTGTTACTGTCATGTTCTCTATAAAATGAGGGAGGGTTGACAAATTGACCTCCATGGCCTCATCCAGCTTCAAACCTACCATCCCATCATCCTACATCTCTAAGGGCAGCTGTAAATACTGACCTCTCTGCAGGCACTCTCATATACACATACAAAAAAAAAAGCTTTTTAAAAGGTTTTCATAAAAGCTTTCATTGTCAATTAAACTATATGAATGTTATTGCCATTGCTCCTCAAAAATCTTGTTTCTCAGTCTCTAAATTTAGGGTCTAAAGAGAACTGGCAGAGTATTGTTATTTTTTAAAATTGCTTTCATGGTTTTCATTTTGAAAAAAAAATCTCGCCAAAATAATTTTTCTTTCTCTGGCTTCCAAAGTCATCTTAAAATGTATTCTATGGAATGGGCAAATGACTCCTAGTAGACCAGTACTTGGGCATGTTATTAATATGGTTTGGGGAATGTTTATATGAGTAATCATTTAAAGTGCTAAGAATTGGTAAATGGAGTATGGATATTCAACCAGGGAATTTAGACTGCTATGTTGATTACTATGGTTTTTGATTAATTGCACAGATAAATGGATATATAGGCAATTACTTTAAGCTAAGCCAAAGTTGGGGGCAGGGGTTCTTTTAAGCACCACAATGAGTCAGCCTCTCTCTTCTCCCAAAGGTTGCTGTCATTCACAGTCAAGTGGATGCTTTTCAGCACAGAGTAAGCCATTTTTCTAGGCGGATTTTTCTAGGCTTTCATTTTACTGAGAAAAGAGAAGTAAAATGGCAGTTTTAGGAAACTCTAACTGCAGGTGAGCTTGTCAGGTATTAATTTTAAATTAATATTGCCACATAATCAGTGAGCTGACTTATATGAACTAGAAAGAATAACCTTTCTAGTTCTTGACTTCTTTGGGCCTCAGTTTCCTCATATGTGAAATAATGGATGTTGGACTAGACACATTTTGAAGTCTTTCCCAGCTTCCCAGCTCAAAGAATTCTCTGACTAATGGATAGAAGTATTTCTTAAGAAAGGGAGTATCTATTTCTCCCTTTAGACTGTAAGCACCTAGAAAGCAGAGCCTTTGCATTGACTTTATCCCAGGATCTCCCATTTAGGAGAATCTTTAAAAAGATTTGTGGATCTATGCAATTATAATATCAAAAAACCTAAAAAAAATGATAAGAAAATGTACCTACATTGTTTCTTTACTGAAGTGAGGTTCTATAAGTGTGGAAGCTTACGGTTCCCCAGAAATACTCAAGAAAATCCACTCAACTCATTCTTTTTGCTGATCCATGGAGATGGATCATTGCATATACTATCATTTTATTTGTTGATTAATTTTTCCAAAATGCTTTCTTATTTATATCTCTTTTTAAACATTATACCACAAAAAATAGTCTACTAGGTAAGTTAGAAATGGAGATGAGAAAAATGAAAGCTTTAAATACATTTTAATGCTATTTTAATTGCATCTGTGTGTTTCCATAATGCTGCTCACCCTAGGATGCAGGCTCTTAAAAAAAAAAATTCAACTAGCTCCACTTTTACAAATGGGAAAACTAAATCACCCAGGAGTAAAATTATATGCCCTGGCTTATACAAAAAGTCTATTACACAAAAAGGTGAACAAATAATTCACCTATCCTGAGAATGACAGTGACCCCTCTTTATCACATGAAAAAGTGTGATGTGAGTACACATTGACCCAAAAATATAGCTTTCAAGAAGGGCAATCGAATGTTTAAAATGAGATGAGGCTCCTATGTCTAAGAACATCTTACAGATTTCCTAGATTTAACATAGATAGTGCGGCATCTTTGGACAAAGAAAGATCTGTGTTCACATTCTGCCTCTGATTCATATTTGTTGTTGTTTATATTTTGTTTTCCAAAAGGACCAATGATATCATGGATGACGTTATGACTTGTGCATGAATTGGATTTAAGTAAAGCAGACTTGCACAAAATTATCAGTTTCTCTTTTCCAGAGTCATCAAAATCCGTGGCAAGAAAAAAATCAGACTGACTGGCAATAGACCTAAATGCAACAAATGACTTTGGTATCTTTAATGTTTAACCAAGATCTCCACAGTTTAACCCAAGTGCTCCACAGCGCTCGACACTTTCATGGCTTTTGGAACAAATTGCTCTCATTCACCTCTCTTGTTAGGGGAAGTCTTCACATCCGTGGGGTAGATACCCCTCTCCCCAGTTCACTAACAGGTTTAGCTATCTATCAAGATGGATTGCCAGTTGCTATGGATGTTACAGTTTCTTGGAGCCAAAGATGAGAGAGTTGAGCACCAGGTAAATACCAATGTTAGAAAGCAGATTGTTTTTAAAATCACTTAACCTCTCAGAGTCCCCAGGAACTTTCTAAGACTCTTAAGTTATAGACCAGTCGTCAATTGAATCTATCTAAATTAAATCAGAGAAAGTTCCCATTAGAAGTTTCTTACCTACACCAACAAAATCACTGATCTAGACAAAAAAAAAAAAAGAAACCTTGCATACAACTGACTACTCTCTAAAATGTTTCAGGGAATCTAAAGGTAAGCAAAGCAATTTTTTTCTGATTATTTCTAGAAGAGAACACAGTGGATGTTTCCTTAGTAACTTAAGAAGAATTCAACTTAGTAATAATAATAATTAGAATTTACATTTATATAGCATTTTTATTGCCATCATCTCATTTGATCATCACAAAACCCTGCAAGTGTTATTTTGATCATTTTATATATAAAAAGTCAAGGATTAGAGTTTAAAGATCATATGATTTATAAGTAGTAAAATTAAACTCAAAGCCAAGTTGCAAGTCCCTGCTTTTACTATACAATACTGTCTCTCAGTCAACAAAGTGAAAGGATAATGAATAGTATACATGGAATTTGGCCATACATTTAGTATCTAAATTCAGTAAATGAAAGATGTGATAATGTTTAAGCTACTTTCTCTGCATGGGTAATCATATACTTTGAGCAGGTTCTCATTTCAAGCACATATGAACTGCATCAATAGGTGGATGCATTAGACATATCTAAGTAAGCAATACTTAAAGATAAATAAGTATGTATTGATATCACACTCTGGCACTATTCATTTACGGTTTAAATGACATGAATTTTCTCTGAAAGGTTAAACTCAGAAGAATTGGCAGCCTCTCCAATCTAGCTATGCATAACAGACACTATGTAAATAGCTGTTGTCAGAAGGCACAAAGACAAGTGTCAATTATGTTCAATTTGACTGTGACTGTGTAGGAGTCTTCTTACCCAGACTCACCAAGACTTTCAGAATTAGATATGAATGCAAAATTCAACCTTTTGTTTATTATTAGCTCTAGCAAACATTTTCTACTTCACTTTGTTATGTATGGTTATAAAAGCAGCCTAGAAAATAAAGAGAAAGCTGACCTCAGTCAGTAAGAAGTGGCTTCAAATGTCACATCAGACTATGTGAACCTGGGCAAGTCATCTAAACTCTCAGTACTCTAATTCTAATATTCTTTCATTAATTAATTAATTAAGATTAATTAATTTATTTTATTTTAATAATAGCTTTTAATTTTCCAAAAAAAAAAAATGCAAAGACAATTTTCAACATTCACCCTTGCAAAACCTTGTGTTCCAAATTTTCCTCCCTGTCATCCTCCCAGGTCCTCCTCTAGAGAGCAAATAATCCAATATAGGTTAAACATGAACAATTCTTTTATACATATTTCCATATTTGTTATGCTGCACAAGAAAAATCAGATCAAAAAGAGGAAAAATTGAGATTTTGCAAAAAGAGGAAAAATTGAGAAAGAAAGAAAAAAAGCAAGCAAACAACAACAACAAAAAATGCAAATTGTGATCCACATTCAGTTTCAACAGTTCTCTTTATGGATGTAAATGGTTTTCTCCATCACAAGTTTATTAGAATTGGTCTGAATCACCTCATTGTTGAAAAGAGCCACAACCATCAGAAATGATTATCACATAATCTTGTCACTATGTATAATGTTGTCTTGGTTTTATTCACTTCACTCAGCATCAATTCATGTAAGTTTTGCCAGGCCTTTCTGAAATCATCCTGCTAATCATTTTATAGAACAATAATATTCCATAGCATTCACATACCACAACATATCCAAGCCAGCCTCTTAGGTCAGAGGAAGAGAATCTACTTAAAATTCTATTGCACTTCCAGTTACCTCCCACAATGCTGGTCTTATAGTAGTGCCCAATCAATGATATTGCTCAATTTTCTATCTCAAAGGGATATATAATGTGTCTAATTCACTATTTCTCATTCAGAAATATCTAGATTATTTTAAATGACAAAGGAAATCAAACAGAGAGAGGAAAATATATTTCTTATAGTTCAGTTCAAGAAGAATTTTTTAAAAGTAAGCAAGTGGAAAGCTATCTTTCTAATGAAAATAGGATTGATAAAATTTGGCACTTTGCTAATAGATTGACTTACCCACAGGACAACTGGAATTTAATCTCATAGCTAGAAACAATCTTTCTCTTGGGAAAGAAGATTACAGAAGAAATTTAGCTCAAGCCAAAATAAGTGACTAAGGCATTAAACTGACTCAAGAAAATCCCAATTGGATCACTCTGATGCAAGTGGGGAAATAAAAAAGAAAGTGTTCTAATCAGTGATTCCTTAGTTTTTACTGGAAAACTATTGCAATGAATAAGGAAGGACTGCCTTTAAAGGCTAAAACTGTGAGAGTGATTTAAAAAACATGTAAATTGACAGAAATTGTTTTATTCTGTTCATAGTTTATTCTTTTTTTCCTAGTTGGTGTTTTATTTAAAGACTCTACCAATTCAAAAAAGATAATTTTTTTAAAAAGGAATAATTCTTTAAAATAACATTCAAAAATTTGTTTTCATACGTTTACTTTGGGGAACTACTTCTGCCTTACCATTATTCCCATACTCCCCTCTGAACCTCAAGCCAATATTCGGCATCTCTCTCTATATTCCACAACAAACTACCTTCCTCAATCATTGTTTCAGAATTGGTACAGAATTACCGCATCTTTATCCTAACCTAACATGTACACCAATTATCTTCATTTCATTCGAACCTCTAATTCCCAAAGCTGGTAGACTGCCAAACAAATCCACTTCAGCATTCTTCCTTTTTAATTTAATAACAAACTTCTTGTTATTCATATTCAAATACTCTGAATTTCTATTATCATTATGTGTCCTACATGGGTGATCACAACTGGCTCCTTGTAGCAGGTGTAATAATGCCAGAGCCTGCATTTTCCAAAACTAATGAATGCTTTAAAATGACTGTTTGTGGCTCCACGGTCTTAATCCTTTTCAAAACAACCACGTTTTCAAATGAGGCTCTCTTTTCTTGCAAAATCCCTCGCTACTACAAGTAGCTTTTTCTTCTCAGATGTTATCTTGCCTTTCCCACTATTGCTCAAAGCAGAATCCTTTCTCTTAGTGTACAGAGATTTCCTTGCTTTGAGGGGGGAAAAGAAAATGGAAATAGAATAAAAGACTCATCAAACATGCCATTATTTGGGCAGATGCTAAATAACATAAACAAGAAGAAAGATTTGTTAACAAGTTTCTTGGGACCAACAATAACGAAAACTCTTTCCAAGAGAATTGTTTTTACTTTTCCTACTTTATTCTCATAATTTTTTTTATATTACCAATAAATTTATTGCTACCTGAATGTACTGAGTTGGATGCTATGCCACTTGTAAGATGGGTGAAGATTAAAATCAGCTGTGACCTGGTGGAAAGAGTCCAGAATGGCCTTCAAGCAAAGATGTTCAAATTCTGGAATCACATAGATCCTAAAATAATCCTCAGGGTAGTCTCACCACCACTACCACAAGAGAAATTAAGTTTCTGTCCCACTCTTTGCTCTGATATGCTCCCACCCAGAAGCAAAACTTCAGGAAATTTCTCTAAAACTAAGTTTTGATATGACTGACATTTATATTCTCTCTAAGAAAAGACTCACAGTGTCCCTCTAGAAAAGCACTCAATGAACAAAATAGCTATCAGGTATAGAACAGTTACTTATTTCCTCTGTTACAAATAAAAGCAAAGCACAATAGATGTGTAGCTTCTTAAATACTTAAAACATAAAACAATAACCCGCCATTATTATTATCATCTCCCTGAAAGACGGTACTTTATATCTAGAGTGAACTGAAATTTCACTTTTACCTCTATCATGTTATCTCAGTCAGGAGATATAAACCAAAAAACAACAACAAATCCATTAATTTATGATCTTTATGAGGTAAGATATGGCCTACTGGCCAGTCAAGAAGAGGTCATTAGTCCTATCTGATTGACAATGATCCTTTCAGTGGTCACCTTCTTATCTGGAAGTGCTGTAATTGCAGAAACACCTCCTGCTGGCCAGCTGACACCAAATCTAGAAACTCAAACTCAAAAAGTAACTACCAATGTTGAAAATATCCATTTCAGAGTCACTGGTTGCTGGTCATAGATTTGTTTCCAAGGAGAGAACACAAAGCCAAGAAAGTGCAAGCAAGGATTTGAGGTATGATCTGAACTTAACCTACTCAAGCACAATTTCTTATCATTGTTATGCATGTGCTTATAGTCACTATTTCTGCTGGGAATTAAGGATGCAATGGAGAGGGAAAGAAATCCTCTATCTCTATCAGAAGTCAAAGGGAGAAAAGCAAACTTACAAAATAATATCCTCAAAAAGAGAGAAAAACAGAGTCTTTAGCTTATTTGGGGGATGAATCTTCCTGACTTAGACATCAGTTGTCTCTGACACAATAACTCAGTGATGGGAATCAATGAGGTATTACTGTGTCAGCCTAAAACTTGTTTCCATCAGAGGGGTGCCAGAGCAAGTTTCCACAGAAAGGCCAGAGTCTATCCCCAGCTCCACAACTCTATGATAGAATACTTCCAAAGGAAGTGCCTTAGTCCTACAGATCATCCCCTCATACAAATAAGAAGAAAGACAGTAAGAAAAACAAAGAGCCTTGCAAATAAAGAAAATAGGGAATCATTTATCACAAGCACTACATATAGCTAATTTCCTTTGAGAACAAAACAAGTAATGTTAATCAGAGAGGAGCCATGAAAGTTCATCTTCCTAAAAAATTACAAACTACCCTGAATATGCTCAAAAAAAATCTGAGCTGTTTACCATTGTAACAGTTTCTCCATTATGGTTTCCTTTGGATAAGAATGTATTCACCTTTTAAGACATAAATATTCCAGAAGAAAAAGACATTCTCATGTGACTGAATTTATTCCATTAAATAGGAAAAGGCAGAAAGAAGAAAAAAAGATAGAGACTAGGGCACTGAAGATAAATTTCATCTTCACAATATCAACTAACCCATGATTTGTGATTTATGTTGTCTTCTGTTTTTAAATCATTTGAGGTAACTAAGAGCATATACTATGGCCCTCTCTGCATAAAAATAATCAGTGTGTACATTGGTATGACAAGTGGTTTCTTAATACATTAATCATATTTTTGACCCACTTTCATAATTATATGCCAGCTGTCAAGATAAGGCTTCATTGCTGTCACCAGTTAAGTAAAAGTGTAGTCTAATGACCTACTTAATGCATCCCTTAGTCCAGCATTCACTAATTCAGACCACAATGTGCACTATAAAATTTCACATATTTCTCAATCACATCTTATCAAATGAAGACAACTATTTGAGGGAGGAGAGGGAGAGGAGGTAATCATTGCTCTCAACAGAACAGGAGTTCGCAGGATGTCATCTTCATTAAGATGTATTAGGCCCCATTTGCATTTTTTGACCTGAGCCTATATAACAAAAATTTTCTATTTTGAATCTTACCAGTGGCCTTTTAGTCCCAAGACCAGAGGAGACCTGCATTGCTTTCCTAGGCCCTTCTGAATTAGATCATCTTTCATTTCTAAAAGCACATCACTATTTTTATGTCAGCTATTTGTCCCTAATCAAAAATTTGTTTTCAACTCAAAACAGAAATTGTTTTCAAAAAAGAAAATTCAAAAGCTTCAATATTTCTATGCTATTTAGAGTTTGAATGATTTTAAAAATATGTTCTCCTTTCCTGTTACATATTAGGGATAGTTCTGACTTATAGTGAAACTGATCATTTAATGTACTTGTGACTGGGGAACTCCTTAGCAGTTTATAGTATTATCATGAATTTATTAATTTCTTTGACATCACTTTGAACTTAACTACAAACCTTTTTTTTGACCTTTTAGTTATTATCAGTTCCTTCATGGCCACGCTGAATACAGACTTCAAAAGCAATAGATATTTAAAACTACAAAAATATCTCATTCTCATCAACCTTTGATAGTATTAACGACCTCCTTCCTTTCCCATGAATATTATGCTATATTCTTAACAGGATACATTTTAATTAAATAATTTCCTGAAAATATTGGGTATAGAAAAATAGGAATTTTTTTAGATGAGAAATGTTCTTATTAAAAGGAAAATACCATGTATGCACATAGCTCAAGAACCTACACAAAGTGCCAAAAGATCAGCCAAGTCAATCAATATACCCTGAATTAAGAAAGAATTATTCAAAAGCACTGATGTCTCCTCCACAGATTACCTTCCTTTGATATCAAATTGATATAATCAATATTTCTAGAATGGAAGTCAGAGACTAAAAGAGAAAGAATAGGAGATGGTAACAAAAAGGTTTTATGAAGTTCAGAAGAGGAAGTTCACAAATAGTTACTGTTTTCCCAATAAAATAATCTCAAAAACCTCTACAAGAGGCTTTTCCTCATTTCCTCTAACTCAGGAACTTTTCCTCTAAGATTATCTTCCATTTTAACACGTATCTTGTATGAGCAAAGATTAATGACAGGTCTAGAGATTGGAGGTTATGGTGTTGTTGAAGAATATGTTTAGAAAATGAAAGGCATAAGGAAAGATGCAATGATGAAATTTTGGCTAAAGGAGTTTCGGAATTCTTCATCAGGGAAATAGAATATTTGTGGGTGATGAGGACACCAAAAATTCAAACCATGAAAAAAGTAGAATGAAGGAGCTACATGTTTGATTTTTTATTTTTTACATTATTTAGCCTAGGGAAGAGGTAAAAAATCATAACCTGAATATACAAATCCCACTTTGACTTACTAAGTGCTGGCATCAGGTCTTCAAAGGATATATATAATACCTTGCTTCATTACATTAATTGGTTACTTGAAAATATATTGAAACTACATTACTAGAGGAGATGGGAATAGAACAATTGTTGGAGATTAAGCACTAGTTAAGATCAGTGTTGGTGGTCTCTTTTGTATGTTGGACCATTGGCCAAAATGACATGATAATGGAATGCCCAACATTTATGGTGAACCCTGGTTATGATGTATTAGTGAAGTGGTAAATCTGAAACAGTAATGATATGCGGAAGTGACACAACAGAAAATATATTAGGACTAACTTGGAATTTTTAATATATACCACCTATTGGTTCAAAAGAGACAAGACCCTTCTAATATTCATTCAACAAGTATCTGAAGGAAGAGTGACACAAATCACATAGCAGAGAGCTGCATTACAGCTTGCAGCCAAAACAGATCAAAATGTAATTAGGAAATATTTAACAAAATAAAGATAGAATAGAACATAGATGATGTTAATGATATTTATGCTCACTTCTAACTTGGACCTTCTCCAGCTTAATTTCTCAAAAATAAAAAATAAAGAAAATTATTCACTATTCTTTAACATGTTTGAATTGTCACAGACTTCTAGTATTTGAGGCAAAGTTGTCCTTTCTAATTCTGCCCATCTTGCCTTAATCTCATCTATACATTCAACTACCTTCTTCTAAAAAGAAGCTTTGTTCAATGATATTATCCATTTGTTAAAAAGAAAACATTCAAGTATAAATAACATTATTACATTATGACTTTTTCATTCACTGATGTGCAAATCAATCTTATGTAGCAACTCATCTTCTGGCTAATCCAAGCAAGTATAAAATAGCTCACCTAAACTGAAGAATTTGGGGGTTTTTTAATTTGTTTTTTTGTTTTTATACTAAAGCCCAGGAACGTGATCCATTAGGTGAGCTATACTACTCATACATCTTTATGGGAACTAATGAACTATTAAAAAAAAAAAAAGTTAATGTTTTTGTTAATGCTTTCTGTTTTTAAACCATTATGATTTTCTCTAATACTCCTCCCCCTTTTTTTAGAGAACCATACAAGATAATAGAATTTTTAACATTTTTTTAAAAGATGAAGAAAAATTAGTACAACTGACCTATACATTGGAAAATCTTGAAAAAAAAAAAGAGCTTTATACAACACATGGATCTCCCACTCCATCGAGGTATGAGTTAGGGATATCCTCTCATATCTCTTCTTTCAATTTGTAATGGATCTTTTTGATTTTGTTACATTGACTTTTGATTTTTTTGTATGGGGTTTTACTTTCCATTTACATTGTTGTTATCATTGTGTGTATCGTTTTCTGGCTCTATTTCATTCTGCACCAGTTCAAAAAGATCTTTCCATGTTTCTTTATATTCATCCCACACATTTCTTTCAATGCAGTAATATTCCATTAAGCTCATGAGTCACAATTTGCTTATCTATTCTTAATTCAATGGGCATCTCCCTTTTCCTTGAAGGTAGCTGGTGGTGCAATGGGTAGAGCATTGAACCTAAAATCAAGAATGCCCAAGTTCACCTTCAGACACTAGCAGTGTTTGCCTTAGTTTTCTTAACTGTAAAATGGAAATATTAATAGCATCTATCTCACTGAGTTTTACTGAGGATCAAATGAGATACTTGTTAAATAAACTTAGTGCAGGGCCTGACACATACTAGCTTATCAATCTAATTTTCAAGTACTCCCCGTCTTATTCTATGTGTATTAGTTTTCTCTGTGAAAAAACTTTTCAGTTTCATATAATTAAAGTTATTTATATTATTTTCATAATTGTCTTTCTCTCCCATCTAATTAAGAATATATCTCTGACCCAAGCTGTGAGAAGTATATGATTTGCTTCCTTTCTATGTATTGTTTATAGAGTAGTTTTAATATTGTTATATATTCATTTAGAAAGCATTGTGGGATATAAAAGAAGTTGTTGGTTTCTAGTTTTCCCATCAGTTTTTATGAAATAGGGAGTCCTTTCCTGGGCAATTTGTTTGCCATTTTATGAAGCACTGTCTTTTTGAATTCCATTGTTTCTGACTTTCCCTTGTCTAGTCTATTTTTTTGATCTATATATTTTTAACTAATACCAGATAGTCATGATAACTGATGTTTCAGAATATAATTTGAGACCTAAATATGCTATTCCCCTTTTGTCCCTACCTCTTCTCATCATTTTCTTTGATGTTCCAGATTTTTTTCAAATTATTTTATCAAGTTTTATAAAGTATCCCCTTGATAATTGGATTGATATAGCATAAAAAGTATATATTACCTTTGTTAATCATTGTCATTTTTATCATATTAGTGCAAGCACTAAATATTCCTCTGACTACTTAACTTGTTTTTTATTTCTTTAATTAACACTTTGTAATTGAATCTATACAAGTTTTTTTTGTGTGTGTGTGTGCTTTGCTAGAGCATATCTTTTATGCATTTTGTAGTTATTTGGAATGGGTTTCACTTTCTATTTTTCCTTCTTGAGTTTTGTTATCATTTTATCACTAATGTATATATCATTATATATAATATTATATATTATTGATTTTTGAGGATTTATTTTGTAGCCTACAACTTTGTTGAAGCTATTGGTTATTTCACTTGGTTCCCTAGGATTTTCCAAATATACCATCATATCATCAGCAAATAGGAATAGTTTAAAATCCTCTTTACCTATTTTTATGTCTTTAATTTTTTTTCTCTTGCCTTATTGCTATTATTAATATTTTTGGAATTATTACTAAATAATAATACAAAGAGTGAATAAACTTGCTTTACTGCCATACTTAATGGAAAAGTTCTGGTGTATCCCCATTGCATATGATGCTTGCTTTTATAATAAACATTGTTTCTAACTAGTGTTTCACAAGACTCCAATAAAGAGAAAATATAAATGGATTTTTTTATTGCCTAGTAAATATTACTACTTTCTACAAAGTCAGAGTGAAATTTCAATGAGACATATACATAGACATATTTAGCTTTTAATAAGTTACAAGCACTGATCAGAAGTTATGTCCCAAATATTAATTTCTAAAAATATAATACATATAAATAACATTTTCTTCAGACTTCAGTACTTCAAAAATACATAATTTTGTTCTCTTTCTATCCATACAGATTGCAATCCAGCTAAATCTCAATAGCCTTTCAGAGTTTCTATCACAAACTTTCTAGCAGGTCACTACTTGAACTGTTTCCATGTCTGGGTGTTCCAAAATTACACTCTACTTCCAGGGCTTTAGAGAAAAAATAATAACCTCTATGCCACAATGAAAAATTGTAATAGAATTTTAGTTAAATATTTCATATCAAAAATTATTTCAATCAGATAATGAAGCCCAAATAGAAAAGTGAATGGAAAGTTGATTTCAGAAGCAAGAAGACCTAAATTTCAATCTAGCCTGTGATATTTACTGGCTTTGTGACAGCAATCAAATTATTTAAATTCACTGAGACTATGAGATTCTGGGAAGTTTAATCTACATTAGTAAAAGAAGTTTCCTTGTTATGGATTTTCTATGCCAACAAAACAACAGATACAATCCAAATATAGAATAATAAATAGATGGATAGAGAAAAAAAGAGAGCACCCCCAAGCCTCTATTCTTCTGATCCCTCTTCTGTTCTCCCTCCATACTATTTCATTTGTTAATCATGTTAATCTCTTAACTCCCCTTGTGTTCAATTATGATGTTTATGCTAATAATTCTCATGTCTATATATCTAGCCCTTACTTTTCTTCTAACTTTCAGTCTCATATATCCAACTGCATATTGGACATCAAAAATTGGATGTCTTATGTCCTATAGATATCTTTAATAGAATATAACTAGAAATGAATTCAGTATCTTCCCCCCACTCCAGAATTTTCCCCTTTTCTTAGTTTCCCATTGAATACCTTATTGAATATATCACCACTCTTAATCCCCATCCTTTATAACTCTGATATTATGTAGTCTTCCATTTAACTTCCTTGTCTCAAATCTTTCTACTCCAGGGTGGCTTCCACTCATCTGTACATTTATCTTCCCTTTGTCTATTTTAAGTTCCAGCTAAAATTTCACCTTCTCCAAGATTTTCCTAATCTCCCTTAATACTAATGCTTTCTTTGTATTAATTATCTCCAGTTTATGTTGTATATAGCTTGTTTTTACATCAGTTCTTATTTTGTGAGAGAAACAACAAGAAACCAGTGTCACTAGGAAAAGGGGAGAAGGTAAAATGGGAAAAGCTTGGAAGTATCCAAGAGAAATGGGTTATGAAGAACTTTGAACTTCAAATAGAGGTTTTTATATTTGTCTTGGAGGTGACAGGAAGTCGTTCATATTGGTTGAATGGGGTTGGAGATTAGACCTGTATTTTTAGGTAAATCATTTTGACAGCTGAATAAAAGGTGAACTGGAATGGGGAAAAATTTGAGGTAGAGAGGCTAATAATCCATGAATGACATGATGCAGTCCTGTACCAGGATGGTATCAGTATAAGAGTATAAGCATAAGAGGAAAGAAGGGGACGTGAGAGATGTTGTGATATTCACTCTAAAATGTAATGTTCTTTGTTGAGGTTTTCTTGGGAACTCTGAGAGCAGCCTTGTTTCAGTTCAGTAATCACCACATGAGTAGCCAGGGGTTAAAGTCCAAATCCTTTATTGTCTCTTTCAAAGTCTTGTTTCCTTCACTTGGGGCTTGGCTAGTTTTCTTAGAGGCCTAGCTCTCTCCTTGGTTTTGAGAGCTTGAGCTACCACTGCCTTCTCTGGCTTCTGAATCTCCCTGAATTCAAAGGTGTGTACTTCAGCCTGAAGCCACCACAAAGGTGGATGATGGAATGAATCTGTCTCAGCCTCTGAGAGCTTCTATTGTGTTTGTCCTTTCTGGCCCTGACAGCTTCTAGATTATATGCTCCACACTGAGTACACACCAATCATTATATCACTAAAAAACCATTATTTGTTGTAGGATTAAATCAATGCTAAACTAGATTTAACCATTGTCTCCTCAATTCCACTTAGTACCTTGTTTCAAGTTCTGGCCCATAACATCTCCTTGTAGGATTAAATCAATCATACTGAACCATGCTAAATAGATAACTATTGTCTCTATCGATTCTATTGACTTAGTACCTTGTAAGAATCCTTTGTTTCAAGTTCAGAGTTCTGGCCCATAATAAGATGTTATGAAGATAAAATTGATAGGCTTAGCAAAAGATTGATTAGGGGAGTAAAAGATGATGAGTAGGTAGTGAGCCACAGTGAAGTGTCCAGATGCTTTGATGGAAAATATAATGAGTTCTGGTCGTTGAAAATACAAGACTAAAGGTTAAGAAATAGGTTAGGGCTATATAGATCTAAGACTTATTAGCAGAAAGATAATAATTGAATGCAAAGGAGAAGATGAGATATTTACAGATGTTGAACTTGCCTTAAGGCAGTCTCTAACCCTGCCAAGTAACCTCTATATCATTTTCTCTATTACCTTTTTATTCCTTGACTTGAAGCTATAATCCATATCTATCGTTGCATATTTCCTTCATTTTCTTCATTCACATTTTAGGTTTTAATTTTAATTTTTTAATATTTTAAATGCCTCTTAAAAGAATTCTTTTAAAAATGCAGTTTATCAAAAATGAAAGAAATTATTCATGTTCATTACAATTAAAGATATCTTCTCCTTTATCTCTGTCAGATCCAGTTAAATTATAATTGTACAATTCTCCCTGCTTCCTACTTTCCAGGTTCTCCCTTTCCCTTAGTTTCTTGATTGTTCAAATGGCTACAATTAAAAGGAGTCACCAACTCAATTCCTTCCCACAAGAAGAGAACTGATTACAAATCAACCTTGCCTTTATACCCCCATTGCCTCATAATGTAATCTGACCTACTGACATAACCCAGTCTTTGCATTAAACCTGCAGTAGTGCTTCTATGCATTTGTCTGTCCTGCTTAGAACTGACATTGAGATTAAGAACTGTCTTGATTTTTTTTTCCCTCTCTCTATTCCCAAGACTTAACACAATGGTTGGCACCTAGTAAAACACTTAATAATTTTTTGTATTCATTCATTTTACTCTAGAATGGCAACTATATCTCAACTGCTCCAGAGTCTAAAAATAGTTTCTAAAGTGCAGCAGGAAAATAAAAATAAAATACAGTAGGAAAAGTTTGTTAGATTATATGAATTTTCTTGACAAATCAAACTTTCATTAAATTATACTCAAGTAACCTACCTTGTTCATCTACATATCACAGACAAACCTCCTCTAACATTCTCTTGAATGGTACAATAACAATGATATATTCCTATGCAATCTTTAAATCATGAACTAAACTGTAGACTAGAATTGCCTGTTACCTTCAATGCTGAGCCTCTATCACACTGGCATTTTGAGCTATATTTATGGCAGTTAAAAAAAAAAAAAAAGATAATTACTCACTTTCTTTTCTCTGGCTGTCAGATATTTCTATAGAAAGCAAAGAAAAAAAATGCTAGCTTTCTTGTTGGACAGTGTCATTTGAAAATACCACCCATCTTAGCAATTGACAGTGTCATGAGAGAGAAAAACTTTTGGGAATTTGTGTGTCTGTGTCTGTGCAGATGTTTTGTTTGTTATTGTTTTTTTTTTTAATTTCTCCTATATGAAAAAAGCCATCAAAATAAAGGATAAATTCAACAATGAGACTGATGGCTGTGGAAAGTGTTTAAATTTCCCCACACAATAATATGACATTAATTGGAGCACTTCATTAGAATGGATTAGATTCAATGGTTTGAATATCAATATTTAACGTGCATATGGGATTTTACTGTTGTATCACTTAGACTTCCCCACCGCTCCAGACATTCAAAAGTCTATCACGAGAAACTTTAGAGAGTTTCTGAGCTCACCAATTTAGATCCTATTTTGTGCAAATGTATCTCAGAAAATCAGAGGAAATATTAACCATGAGCTTTATCACCTTGTTAATGGTCCCTTAAAAGAATTTTATATGTTGTTGTTATGCTCCTTATTGACAGATTTTGACAGCTTAATAACATTCTTGATGAAACTGAATCAATTTATTCATCAGAACTAGCATTGCCTTATGTAGTTAATGAAGCAATTAATGCCAATTCTAGTACATGAGGAAGACTTATGACAGGCATTGCTGATCATTTAGTATGCCATACTTGTGACCCACAAGAGCAGTCTCTACATAATGATAACACTGAGTTCAGAATCTTGTTTGTGTTTCTTTTTTTAAAAAATCATCATTCATGAGAACATTCATTATCTGAGGGAAAAATAACCAATGTGATTATCTGCTTTAATGTTTCATTTTAAATGAATTGATTTATTCTATCTAATCCTAATATGTGTACATGTAACTGTCAAAAGAAAAACACAGAAACATCAATGATTTCATAAATGAGATCATTGGCTACAGAAGGCTTTAAGGAATACTGATCTCATCTATTGACCTCTGAATGGTAAATTCATTCACCATGTGACCGCACCTGCCAGGGGCTTTCCACAGTCATTTACAGCCATAAAACTTAATCAAAAGTTATTTTAGAATTCATTATTTCATGTTTCTCATTGAAAAATGTTTGCAGCATTATATGGCCTAAGAATAGGCTTGTTTTGAACTAGAAACACTTGATTTTCAATACACCAATTAATAATAGTTATTTTAAATCTCTTAAAAGTAGTATGAAAAGACTAATGTAGATATGCATACATATACATATTATGCAGCTTTAGTTATAGAGTTGAATAGAGATATAGATATTATGAAAAGAAAGAAAGTGAGTCTAATATGGTTAACTGATTCCATAACAACCATGGTTTTAAGGGAAATAGGATTACAAAAGTTAGTAATTATGTAATTATGCATATGTAAGACTAGGTAATTTTAATTTTTTTTTTTTTTTTTTTTTGCTTTATGGACCTTTTGTCAGAGTGGTAAAGCCTAGAGATCCCTACTCAGAATAATGCACATAAAATAAAAATACATGAGTGCAAAATAAATCATGTTAAAATACAGTTTATTTTGTCTGTAAAAAAAAAAAAAAAAAGTATATCTACTCCAGATTAAGATCTCTCAAGGATAATAAATATATTGGCAGTAAGTAAGGGAGTTAGTGACACTGGTCTCAAGCATTAGCTTGTAAAGTCATCTTTTACATAATTATATCTTTATCTAAATCAGTCTGATGGGTTTCTCAAAGTTATGAACATTTCTTGTTATTAATAGTATTGTGAAATAAAATTTATAAAGACAATATTATTCAGTTTGCCATATTTTGAAAATATGTGTGTTTATATAGAGTTAAGTATTATTCACTTACATTTCAAACAACAGAAATGCTATGACACAACTCAAATCTTACTACCAAATTTATTGATACTATATAAAATTTCAATGGTATCACAAAAAGATGTGAGGATACTAGTTTAAATAAGCCATTCTAGCCATTCATTCTTCAGCTATTAATTCTGATGCCTAAGAATAACAATACATGTAATTCCAGACCACAGTTAATCCTATCAAAAATTATAAATCAGTTTTGAGTGGCAGCACTGATAGGAAGTAATACTATTTTATATTTAGAAGTATAAAGAAAACCAGAGACTTTTTCAAGTATATACCAACAGACCCCAATAGTTTTTCAATGCACTAGTCATAAATAAGCTAAGAAAAGTGAGATAAGGATGAATACCTTGAAGAATAGACTTCTACTGGTAGGACTTCACTCAAGGAACTATCTAATCTATTTAGATACTAATTTAGATTTAGGTACTATTTAGAACTACCATTCTATTTGTTTTGTTCTTCCTTTGTCCTGTGAGGAAAGGAAGGAAGGAAGGAAGGAAGCAAGGAAGCAAGGAAGGAAGGAAGGAAGGAAGGAAGAAAGGAAGGAAGGAAGGAAGGAAGGAAGGAAGGAAGGAAGGAAGGAAGGAAGGAAGGAAGGAAGGAAGGAAGGAAGGAAGGAAGGAAGGAAGGAAGGAAGGAAGGAAGGAAGGAAGGAAGGAAGGAAAGGAAAGGAAAGAAGGCAGGAAGGAAGGAAGGAAAGGAAGGAAGGCAGGCAGGAAGGAAGGAAGGCAGGAAGGCAGGAAGGCAGGCAGGCAGGCAGGCAGGAAGGAAGGAAGGAAGGAAGGAAGGAAGGAAGGAAGGAAGGAAGGAAGGAAGGAAGGAAGGAAGGAAGGAAGGAAGGAAGGAAGGAAGGAAGGAGAAATGACAAAATAAGAGCTTATCACTAATAACAGAAAATTGAAGGGAGGTGGTGGACAATGCCATTTTTTTTCTGCTAGAAAACAAAGAGAAGAAAGATCCCAGAGCCAGCTGAAGAGAAGCCTAATGTGAAAGGTAGGAAAAAGCAGTTCATTGGAAAGAATTTATATGATTCAACCTAAATTTTAAAGTCAAAGGGTTCTAAAGTCACAAGCTAAATAGATCTAAATAGATCCTAACTTGGCTATTCCTTTGTTATGTCATCATAATCTGATCCCTCTAGTTGCCTGGAGAATTGTTTTTTACTCTTTTGCAAAATGAGAAAAAAAAAAGAAATAAAAGTAGATATTTTATATATTTTTTAATATTTAGAAACCACTTTACATATATTATCTCATTTGAAATTCACAGAAATCCTGGGAGATAGCTATTGAGGATATTTATACATCCATTTTACAAATCAATTAACTATGTCTCATGGAAATAAGATGACTTTTCCAACATTATAGAATCACTTAGTATTAGAACTAAGCTTGAAACCCAGTCTCTGCACTCCATATCTTTCTATAACACACTATAATTCCAATGAAATAAAGCTATGATTAAGCACTTTCTAAATCTAATCTAACCCCTAAAGGCATATACTGATGATCCACAGTTTAGAGAAAATATTTCTCCATTCATCAGGAGTCACTGCTTGACTCCAAAAATCATACTATACAATAAAGAAATTTTGAAATCAAGAATAATACTAGAACAATTTTCCTTCTCATCAAGCAGCAACAACCTAGTAAATGTATAGTTTGAAAGGCAATACTTAAGTTTATAAATTCAAAGCCAGCAGAGACTTCAGAAGCCATCAATTTCAACATCTTCATTTTACATATAAGGAAACTGAGATCCAGAAAGAGATATTAAGTTACTTGTCCAAGTCACATAAACACTAAGTGGCTGGATAGTGATGAACAAAAAAAAAATTTATTAAGCATTGAGGCTGAGGTTATATATTCAGAAACAAAGGTAATATCTATCCTTATGGGGTTTTCTCCTCCAAAGCCATCTGAGTCCAGTGGAAATATAGGAATGAGGGATTAAATGAATGGAAAAAGAAAATTTTCTCTTCTCAACAACTTCCTTTTAAGAGACTTAGTTATATGTCAGATTAAAAAAATCATCTCATCAGTCTGAAGATTTCTATGACTCAACACATATGTTGCTGAGGGTTATATGAGTCTCAATGTGGATTTAATAAACAGAACTCTCATTCTATAGCAAAAATGACATTTGTAATATTTAATAATAGAAGTGCTAATTTTTAATTCCACATGTGCAAATTAAATATGCAAAGCCTGCTAGTGATCTTTAAAATTTGAAAGGTCTAAGTCAATGTACATCATGCTAAAAATGTTCCGCCTAACTATAAAATCTGTAATCCAATAATCAATAGCACAATATAAACTACTGCTACTTTAAAAATATTCCCTAAATCCAGTTTTGTTTTTTATTAAAATTGTTCTCTCTCAGCCCAGCCAGGGTAAAGAGGTAATTAAATTTAATCTGGTTTTGGTATCACAGCTAATAGTATTAGGATTTGAAACCCGTCTTTAATGCCAAAGCCTGAGTGCAAGGCCACAGTCTTTGCCAACATTTGTCTTTTGTAAAATAAGACTGAACAGACCAATAGCTTTGATTTTCTTCCTTTCCCCTTGACATTTCATACCAATCACAGCTCAACTGCCAGTTAAATGCTTTCAGGTACCATTAGGAGGTCCAATTATTGTCATCTCTGCCACCCGTGCTCAGAGCATATCGACAAGGCTGTCCCAGCTAAACCTAAGAAGGTTTACTTCAATTTGTCATTGTCCTGAAGCTTAAGGTTTTCCTTAAATATGAAAGCAAAGTTCCATGCTCAAAAGAGCACAGATGGTTTTACAAAAAGAAAAGCTGGTCACAGCTGGTATATGGACATAGCAGGTCATCTTGCCACATGATCATTACAATTAATGGAGAAGAGAAGACAAGTTTGGACTCTTCAAGTGCCAGCCACTGAAATACCAGCTCTACATATGCTACACTAACTCAAAATACATTTCATAGCTATCTCTCCAAATTCAAACAAGTTCCAGAACTAAGATTTCCTGGAGACCTAGAAGGATTTGCATCTCTCCTTTGATGTTATGATAAGATCTAGATTTATAAAATCATATATCATATGACTTGGTCCAATCTCTAATAAAATGTTTTCAGGTATAATGGGAAAGAAATCACATTGCATCAAACAAAATGAAATGACAGTACTTGGGGCAAAGGCATTAGCAACACCACTGTATATTTATGAAGACAGATTTTTTTATGGCAGTTGATAGCATTTTCGTATTCATCTGCACAACTTTCCCATGAGGTGCCCTAGTGGCAAGATTACAACCCCAATTTCCTCTATCAGCATCGGGAATAAAGACACAAGGGAGGGAAACAAGCTTATGTTTTAAGTCCATGGCAGAATTGAGAAAATAATTCAGGTCCTTTGGTTTGTGTTGTAGTGTGTACATAATAGGATAACCTACCTATTCATTAAAATGCCTATGCAAGAGGGAATATTGTTTTTAAGTTTCCTGCTAATATTCTCCTTTAAATTTGGAGAGTCTGAATCTGAAATGAAGGAAGGCTTTAAGAAAGCCTATATAAAAAACTGCAGCTTGAGGGAAACGATCAGTTATCTTGTTAGATCCAAAGTTTATTTTATTTTTGCAATTTTGAATTAAAGGGCAGCCTGGCAGTGAATGTAGGTCAGTCTTATAGTCAAAAGATCAGGTTCAAATCCTTTTTTTTTTTTTTTTTTTTTTTTTAGACTCTTACTAGTTGTGTTACCATAGGTTTGTTACTTAACCTTTCACAGCCTCATTCCTCCCCAAGGCAACTCTCTAAGACTAATGTACTACTTCATCAACCTGCTCAAAAACTGTGATCTTAGGAACAATATAAGGAATTTCCAAATGAAGCATTTTCTATTCAAAAATCATAGACCCATAAGAAATAAATGCATAAATGATCGGCAGATGATAATATTTTATAGATTTTAGATTTAATAAAGTAGGATGATTTATTATTTCTATTTATTTCAAGAAAGAACCAAAATATTAAATTAAATTGGTTTTCACCAAAGTCTCATGACCCTAGTTTCTATCTTACAGAAAATTAGTAATACAATATATCACTTCTGTCCTTTTTTGAGACTACCAAAGATAAAGATTCTGAGAAAGAGTAAGTTTTATCAGCTGACCGCTCTGCAGATTTTGCAATTTTTCTATGCCAATCATGTATTTCAAGTCCAGAGCTATAGTAAATACATATTTGTAAAAAGCTTCAGCACACTGAGACCTAGTCTTTTGTACACTAGGGAAATTAGGTAAGTCAAATCTTCTCTCAGTAAATTTTCAGTTGATTCATTCTCTTCCTGTGTTGTTTCCAAAACAGACTTCATTCTAGCTTTGTGTTTGATAACAATGTTTTCTCCCAAATGGTTAGTACATGTACATGGTAGTCACTAGGTTAAAATTTAGGAAAATTTGTAAAATAAGTACTTGTGTAGGGTTCCTCTTTTCTCTTTGGACAACAGCCTCTCCCTGTTAGGGTACTTCAACCAGGAGGTTACCCAAGGACATCAGAAAGATCCCTCTGGAGCCTGAACTCCTGGCCTTAAAATATGTTCCGGACTACATCTCTCATTATGTTCTAATCAGAATATACCTGTTCTGTCCATTATATCCATCATATATATTAATTAATGTGATTATGATGCTCCTGGGCTGATTGCTCTTTTTACAAAAGAGTTATCTCCAAAGGAATGAATAATGTTGAAAATTTCAGGTATTGTGATAAAGTGGTAGAAGAAAAATATTGGAGACTCTACTGAATTGGATCTAGAAATATAAGAGTTCTTAGAGATCATCTAGAGGAGAAAGAACTAAAGATCAGGAGAATTAAATTACTTACTTCATATAGTAGCAGAGTTCTTATCAAAATGTTCTAGATCTAGAGTCAGCAAACCTGGTTTTAAATCTCATTTATGGGACTTATTATTTGCCTCATTTTAAGCAAGTTATTCAAATTTCTTCAGCCTCATCTGTAAATGGCATCATGACATCCCTACAGCTTTTGCAGAGAAATATTTAGGAGAGGCCAGCATCAGAAAAAAATACAAAGTGAAAGATAAGTCCTGAAAAGAGAGAAATAGATTCATAATCTTAATGAGAGAAATTGGGAAAAATTGAAATATCCAACCTTATTCAGACTTAAAGCAAGACTCACAGATTATTTCAACCATGTAGCCCCAAAGGGGAGGCATGATTGGCACAACAAATAACTATGTACACCGATGATGAATTTTGAACTATCCCTTCTCTGGTACCATGAATCGAATAGACTATATAAATCCAAAAGGAAAGTGAAATCCACCAAAAAGAAATTACTTGATACTCACCCATGTGGGGAGAAGAATTTGGGGGTTTTGTGGGGTTTTTATTGTTAAAGGGATTAGATATGAATTGATTCCTCAGTTTAGTTTTCCATTTTCTTTTGTTTTACCTTGATCAAGTTTGAACCAAGTTAAATATAAACTATACTATGTCTCATTTTTAACATGAAGGAAGATACAGATTTTTTTGATGAGAGACATGAGTCAAATGTTAATATTCTTAGAGGAAACCTCACGTTAGAGCATAGCCCAAGGAAATTATTATTGAGAGAAGTTCCTAAAACTAAAACCCGTCAGTTGATCAGCAGTCTAAATGAATTGTGGATTACATGAATAAAAGGGGGGATATCTTGTGAAAACTAAATCAAGTTTAACCATTTAACCACTATACTGAAGTAAATGTTTCATGCATCAGATTGACAACAGAATTTAAGATTAGAAGTTATCAAGAAGAGATGTAACAAGAACTCTACTAGAAATCTCATCTTTGATACTTATTCCATGTCATTTAATCTCTTTGGCCTCGGTTTTTCATCTGTAAAATGGGGATTAGAATACCTATGATACTTAGGCCTACAAAGTTTTTAGAAGAATCAAAAGAGATATTCTCATGGGGCCATAGATTTAGAGTTGAAAGGGACATTAGAAGTTATCAATTCTAATCCTGTCATTTTCAAATTAGGAAACTGAGACCCAGGCAAGTTAAGTAACTCCTTATTCAAAATTATACAGGTAGGAAATGGCAAAACTGCAATTTGAATCAAGGTCCATTAATTCCAAAATCTGTGCTCTTTCCATTGTACCATAATTCTTACATAGAAAATTTCTAAAATATTAGTTTAAAAATTATATGTCAACTCTCATTGTTATTAAATAAGAATGACCTCAACAGTTAAACTATAGAAGATAGAGTTAAATATCCTACCACAAAAATCAACTTAATGTGAAAGTCACAAGACCCAACCTGGTAGCTTTTTAGCAATGGGTTTAGATGTCTGTACCCTGTTCATTTGGTTGCTTTTTTTAAATCTCAGAGATTATTAGCATCAATATTATTATCTCAATCAAGGAGACCCTTCCCTCTAGTCTTCCCTTTATATCTCTCACAATCTATCCTGTATACCCAAATACCATGAGATAGCCAACCACCAGTAAGGAAACCTTTCCCTTTTCTATTCTAGGGCCTGATATTGTATCTTAATTGACCCCTGGACCTGAACACTGCCCCCGCTTGCATTTGCTCTGCTCCAGAATTCTTTCAAATGTGTTTTCTCTCCAAATTAGTATATGAGCTCCTTGATAAGAACTGACACTTTTCCCCTAGCATTATCATAATGTTTCCACATAATAAGTGCTTAATAAATGCCTTTTTTTGTTCATTTCTAAAGAATTTAAGTGATTTGTTCCAGGTTCCAAAAACTGGCTAATAATGCACAAATTCTAAAAATGGCTTAACTTAGTAAAATGTTCTTCACTTTAATCTGTATAAGATGGAGAGCCAGACAAAATAGTGACTAATAAACAAATATTTATTAAACCTTACTAGGTGCCAGGCATTTTGCTATGCTCTCAGAACATTTCTTGTCTGAGATGATTCATGCTAAGCCACTGATATTATTCAGTTTATAGTTTTCTTAACCCTCTAAAACATTTAGATATTGTTGACCATTCTTTTTCTACATACTCTTTCTTGATTTCTTAAATGCCACACTTTCTTGGATTTCCTTCCTTAAAACATTCATTATTTCTTGATTATTTATTATTCTTTGATTATTTGATATTTAATTATTCATTACTATTTGTTAAGGGATAGGTCAATTCTCCAAGAGCCTCCACAGCTGTGGATCATAGCATGTGAAGGAGCTGCAAGGTAGCCTTTGCTGACACAGGTGTTGTGTACTTGGAATAAGATAAATTGGAGGCAGAGGGAAGAGGAGAGAGGTCAGACAACGCAACAGCCTCTTAGTCAGAGAAGTCAGAGAATAGCAACTGACTCTCAATCTCTTTGTATCACCCTCTCACCGAGGAGATCCATTCTGGATTGAATCTTCAGCAGCCCCTGTCAGGTGGCTCCCATGTATTCCAACAGATCTCCCATGTATTCCAACAACTATTTGCTAAATCCTCTTCTTCTTTCCAATTCATTTAAATGAGTGTTCCCCAAGATTCTGTTCTGGACCCTCTTTTCTTTCTCTACACTTTCTTTGTTAAAATTATCATTACCAGTGTATGGATGACACCCAAGTCTAAATCCTTAGCCCTGAATCTTTTCCTGAACTTCAAACATCATTTCTCCTGTATGTTCCTGTATGCACCTTGAATTCTATGTGAATGAATAAATAGAAAAAGCATTTATTGTGATTTAATTTATACAAAACTCTATGATAAGTGTTAGGGAAACAAACAAGAAGTAAAACAGTTTCTGTTCTGAAGAAGCTCACATTCTAATTGGCAAATCAATACACAGAGCAGATTTTAGCTGCAAGTCATGGGAAAATCCAAAGTCTAGAAATACAGCAGAAAAGCAGATAGAAGTGTCTTCTTTTAATGTCATTTCCACTAATAAAATTCTATCAGTTTCTGATGTTCCTTTGATCACTAGAATGACCCTGGCATGTCCAATCTACCTCTTTCTTCAACTATTATCAACTAATTAAATTAGTTTGTTTATTCATGAAAATAAAAGCAAAATTAATAATTAAATTGTTCTCATCCTTGAAGCTTAATTCAAATGTCAGCCTCTTCCAGGAAGCCTTGTTATATTCCCACCACTTCCTCCCCTATACACACCAATCAATAATGCCATTCCTCCCCTAGACCGCATACAACAAATTACTCACACTGTAATTGTGCTGAACTTTTATATTCTTTTGTATCACTGTTTTTTGTTTAGGGGAGTATGTTGCCTAGTAAATCATGTTTATCCACATAGGTCTGTCTGTATTTGTTTTGCAGTAAGATGTGAATAGATATTCGTGGAGACTCTTCAGTCCATCCTTCTCCAAAGAAGACTGATTTCTGCGATGAGGGTAGCAAAATACTGGGACTACCAGAATGGCTGCTCTGTTCTTCTCAGAGAAAATTTACCAGACTATAAATTTTATCTACCCACTCCCCAAAATATAATTAGTTTAGAGGAAATAATTTTGGGGTTCAAATAACTCTCTTAATCGCCATCCCTTCCTTCCCATCAAATGCCAAATCCACAAAGACCAGCACACATATTGAACAGCAAATAAACCCATTCATAAGTCTGATAGCAAACAGAAATTAAAGAAGTTGCATAGATTAGAATATGCCAGAAAATACATGAAGTGAATAAGCTTTCCCTCTAGAACCAAGATGTCTCAGCTTAGGCAGAAAAGAGAGTGGGCCTAAACTTGCCTACAGGGTATTTCTCTGAAATTTGAAGCATGATATCCTGGGATTTAAGATATGATAGAGATATGGGATGGCTCCTCTACATATTACCTTATCCAGAGACTTTCTTTCCCTTTAGAGACCTTTTGTAGAAAAAAACTTAAATTAGTATATTTCTTGTCTCAAAGGTGAAAGTCATAAGAACAGAATCTCTCTTATCCTAAGCTCTTGCCAGCTCTTCCCCTCACTCAAATGAATAAAAGATAAGCAATCTGAAGTAAGAAGGAAAGTTTTATGCAAATAGGCTTGAGCTTAGATTATATTCATTCCTGTACTGCAAACTTCTCTTCCACTTGCCTATAAGTTCCATGAGGACTACATATGGATGGATAAATGCCTAGATAGATGATAACTGAAAAGAGCTGCAAGTGATAAGAAAATTTGATTCTTGGTAAGATAAGATAAATTCTCACCTATCAGAGCCAAGGGACCCTGAATGAACTGTCTTAAGTAATTGTAACCTGCATCATCTCCTTATTCTTGAATCCCCATAGAGAATTACTGGGTTAAAAAATATGGCTCCAGGAAAGGGACCTACATATACAAAAATATTTGTAGCAGTCCTTTTTGTAGTGGCTAAAAACTGGAAATTGAGTGAATACCCATCAGTTGGAGAATGGCTGAATAAGTTATTGTATAATGAATATTATGGAATATTATTGTTCCATAAGAAATGATCAGCAGAATGATTTTAGAGAGGCCTGGAGAGACTTATATGAACTGATGCTAAGGAGATCATTGTACATGGCAGCAACAAGACTATATAATAATCAATTCTGATGGACATGTGAGATGATTAATGTTAGTTCCAATGATCTTGTGATGAAGAGAGCCATCTATACTCAGATCTATACTCATATACATCTATACTCAGACTGTGGGAACTGAGTGTGGATCACAATATAACATTCTCACTCTTTTTAATGTTATTCACTTGCATTTTGTTTTCTTACTCATTTTCTTTCCTTTTTGATCTGATTTTTCTGATGCAACAAGAGAATTGTATAAATATGTTTACACCTATTGGATTTAATATATATTTTAACATGTATAACAGATTTTGACTGCTTGCCATTTGGGAGAAAAGTGGGAGGAAGAAGGAAAAAAATCTGAAAAACAAGGCTATGTAACAGTCAATGTTGAAAAATTATCCATGCATATATTTTGAAAATAAAAAACTTTTAAAAAAATAAAAAATTATGGCTCCACCCCTCATCCAATATCTACTCCTTTACAGACCAGACTAGAACCACAAATCAAATAACAAAATATTTAGTTGGGACAGGGTTGCAAAAATTTAGCACCAATCATTTATAAATCATTTATCATTCCATAAGTGCAAAATTCTTCAATCCATGGGAATCAAAGGAAAGCAAAAGTAGTTTCCTTCTACAAAGAGCACACATTAATTGAGGACACATAGATAAAAGTATCTAAATATATGCAAGATATACACAGAGTTTATAGGAAGTAATTTCAGAGGGGAAGAAGGAAAGCTATTGGGAGAGGTGGAGGACAGGAGCTCAGGGAAGAGCAAGCAGGAACAAGTTATAGTTTTTTTAAAAGTCTGCATAATTTGAGTTGAGCTCTATTCCATAAAAGAATTCTAGGAAATGAAGATGAGATCAATGAAGATAAGAAACAAACAGACAATGGTACTTAGATCATAGAGTGCATGGAGACAAATAAAGTATAAAAAGACTGAAAATACAGAAAAGAATCAAGTTGTAATGCACTTTAAATGTCCAGTAAAACATTTTATATTTTATCCTAAAAGTAATGTGGGGCCAGTGGAATTTGAACTGTAGAAATAACATTATCAGACCTTAGTTTTAGGAAAAATCATTTTGGCAGCTGAGTGGAAAATGACTTATAGAGGGGGAAAACATGGCAGAGAGAGAGCAATTAAAGATTTTTACAAGGGGGATGAAGACTGTGTGTCTGTGTGGGAGAAAGGGGAAGACATAGCTAAATATATATAAAGATACATATATAAATAGCTGGATCAGAAAGAAATTAATAGATGATAGATATAGATAGATTGATAGATATAAGTAGACTGATGACAAATGGATACATGATAGATGATAAATGGATAAATGATAAGATAGATAGGTAGATAGATAGATAGATAGATAGATAGATAGATAGATAGATAGATAGATAGATAGATAGATAGCAGACATAGCCAAGATGACATAAAAATGTCAAAGTTTGGCAACAGGCTGAATATGTACAGTGACATTGATTAGATAATCAAAGCTAACATTCAGGTTGCAAGCCTGGGTGTCTGGAAGAATGCTGATACTCTGAATAATAAAAAAAGAAAGTTGGGAACAATTAAGCTTTGCAGAAAGAAAAGATAATGAGTTCTGCTTTGTACATATCAAGAAAAAAGTTTGAAAACTATAGTGAACTTTTTTAACCAACAAATGCTATTAAAAAGATGAATGAATGGATTTATGAGTTGCCTTAAAAAGTAATGAATTTCTATCACTGGATAAATTCAAGCAGCCCTAGATAAGTACTTGCCAGAAACAGTGTTGGAAACAGAGAGTTGAATTAGATGATCTTTGAGGTTCCTTGCAACTTTAAGATTCTATGACTAGATAATATACTGTACTTACAACTTAAACCTCTCTTATAATTTAAGTGCATTCTCAATAGTTCTGTCCTCAATGGAGAAAGGGAGCTGGTCAGTCAGTGCTATTCTTATAATAATATCCCTTCAATAACTGAAGACAATTATTTAATCACTCTTCAGCTTTCCTTTCTCTAAACTATAGAATTCTACCTCCTTTAACCTTTCTACATATAATTCTTTAATCATGTATTTTGCTCTTCTCTGCCATTAAAGAAGAAAAGAACTGACTTCTTATATTTCATGGTACTTTCTTAATATTAGAGCAGTAGAACATTGGTAGGGCTGTGGAGAGGGTGAAACTGTAGAAAGAGGCTGATTTCTAGTTAATTCTGCTGTGTCAAAAGGACATAGATTTCTTGGCAGTCAATCCAACACCTTTCTCCAGCACTAAAGAAAATTAGAGAGGGGAGAAAGGAAATATCACATTACAGAAGCATATTGTTCTGAAAATGTAAGTATATGCTGAGAAAGAAATTAACTTGAAGACAAAAACTTAAGTTTCCAATTAATGAGCAAAAATATTTAATACAAATTATGTACAGGTAAAGGCAGTCTGGAATATAACTTTACCCTTGACAAAAACCATACTGCTCAGGAAGAGCTACCAATAAAGAATTGGTGCAGACCTTTCTTTTTGTAGATTTCTTATACCCAGGCTCAATAAATCAAAAAGGATTATTTTATCTGTGGCTTAGAATTCTGCAGAGACTTATTGAACTTAAAAGAGATGGCAGAACCTGGCCAAGTTCTGTCTTGCAGATAATAAATCCTCCTCTGATTCTGACATTGCTTTCAGAGTTTTTTCCATTTTTATTTTAGGGTGGGACATTGGGGGAAGAAGAATGACTACCTCTGGCTCAAATTGCAATGTTAGAAAGATTTTCTTTTTCAATCTTTTCTTTATCTAGTCTCTTTTAATCCATCTTGGGCATCTCTACAAGGTTAATCTTAACAAAGTGCAACTCTAATCATGCTACCACCTAGTTCAGAAATTTTCAGGAACTCCTTATCAGAATAGATCTGAATCCAGAGGATTTGGGTTCGAGTCCCCATTCTGCCATTTAGTAGTTGTATGAGCTTGAGCAAGTCACAAGAAGACTCTGAGTTTTAATTGCCTATCTTTAAATTAGGTGCTATCTACTCACAATATTTTTGAGGAATAAATGGAAAGTATTTTTAAATTGGAAAGCAAAATAGAAATGCAAACTATTTTTTCCAATATAGTGATAGATATGATTGTTGTCTTGAATATTTGAAAGACAGTCATGTTAAAAAATAATTAGGTATTTATTTGATGTTACTCCAAAGGGCAGAACTAAAAAATTAAATAGAAAGAGATTTATCCTTCTTTTTTTTTAATTAACCAATAGTATTTTAGTTTCTTGATGGCAGAGATTATTGTTCATTTTTAGTTTGTATGTCTAGGAAATTAGGGTTAATAAATTACATTAAACTGGAAATAAAAGTCAAAATCCTTATCCTACTATTCAAGGCTTTTTCACATTACAATTTGAATCTATCCTACCATTTCAGATTTGTCCCCCCAACATATCCCTATAATCCAGCCAAATAGAACTGCTAATTATTCTTTAAACATTTCTCTTTAAAGTCAAGAAGTATGTCAAATATATCTTTGCATGTTCCAAAAATTCCTATTAAAATTGTATACCAATTTTTGCCAATTTTGTTTCAAATTAGAATGAACCATTTTATGGGAAAGTTATATACGAGTCAAAAAATTAAAATATTTGATGTGCACCCATCTACATCTCACCTGGATTTTTGGATCCTAACTTATTTATTCTGCAAGGTATTTTTTCTCTTCATTTTGATCCAATACACTTGGGAAGAAAGTCTTATCTTTTTAAACAGTGAGACTTGATTTGACTTATTTACTTTTCAAAACACATGGGAAACTGAGAAGTGCTGTTTCTCATCATGCAACCAAAAAATCATGCAGGCTCTGACAACATGATGCCTGCTACTGATAAAGATTTAATTTTCTAACAATGCATTGCCACCACTGACAGAAATGATTATTTTCAAGGAAGGCTTTCCTCTGATGATAGGGCAACAATTTCCCACTGAGTTTGTTTGAGCTGTCCTCTCTTAACTCCTATCTACTTTTACAAATGGTACTGAGATCTTCACTTGGGGGAAAAATAATAACTGTACAGAGATGACACATATTTGATTATTTTTAAACAAAAGTATGATTTTTCCTTTTTGTTTCTTTTCCTGTTCTTTTCTTCGTTTATTGAGAAGCAACAAAGCAAAACAGCAAAGAAGAAAAAAAAAACAAACAAACAGTAGCTCTGAGGGTCAGAAATCCTGATTGCCACTTCCTACTATTTCTACATCTGAAGAATGGGAAGATTACTAGAGGACCTCTGTCTCTCCTTCCAAGTCTAATTCCAATTAACTTTCTCCCTTCTCTTTTTATGTAATGGAAAATACTCAAAGAATAAAAATGTAGTTATTTGACTGGAGAATGATATTCACTGTTTATTTACAGAGCTCCAAAGATTTAGCTCTTCTCATTTCAAAAGGAAGGCTAAGAGACAAAAGCATCACAAAAGGCAAAGACATCAGGAGAGTGGTTTCAGGGAAGAAATGAGGAAGGTTAACATCACCATGTTATCAAATAACAATCCAGGTCACTGCTACCAGAAGTAAATGCAGATATGTGAAAGAGTGCAGTAGTGTGCAGATACACACCAGAAGCAATGCCGATAATATATGTACATCTGTGAAAAATATGAGTGTCTGATTATGCTGAACTTACTAGAGAGACAAATCCAAAACAGTGGTTCCATTCATCTTTGTTTGCTTTTTTCTCCAAAGAAGAGCATATATTCATTTCAAAATTTATCTCTCTTTTTAAAATTCATTTTATATTTCTATAGTGCTAATTTCAAAAAGTCAGTAGGAAGCTAAAATTGTGGCTAATCATTGCATTACTGATCTGTCTGTGTTTGATTTACTCAAACTTAGCTGAGTAAACTAAGGGTAGTGAGAGAGAGGGGGAGGAGAAAGAGACAGAGACACAGAGAGAGAGGAAGAGAGAGAAAGAGACAAAAAGAGAGAAAGACAGAGACAGATAAAAGAGACAAAGACAGGGAGGGACAGAAACAGAGACAGAGACAGAGAAACAGAAACAATGTTTCTCTTTCTAATACCTGGGGTTGCTCTAGGTAGGGGCTTATAGTTGAAAAGAGATGTTATTGATACATAGTTTTATAACTTTCCAAAGAGAAAAACAAGTGAATCTGAACCCTGTAAGCATAAAATGAGCCAAAGTTCTTGTTGGGTTTGCCTCTGGCAATTTTCCCCTTTTCCATTATTTTATCATGACTAGAAAATTTAATAGAAAGCCTCTCCCACTCCACCTCTAAATGTGGAGTCAAGAATATTGACTAAAGACAAAGTCATTGTACTAAATGAAGAATTGGGAATAAAAGATGCTTCCCAGACAATAGTGGGAACAGCCAAGAGGGAGTAATTAGTTCTCCAAAAATCAAATACCTTCTACCCCATATACTGCTAGAATACTTCCACCATTGCTGGACAAAAAAAAAAAAAGCATCCAATTTCATGCTCAAGTAACTTAAATATTGAAGTTCACTATCACACTTTTACTAGTTTTTTTAGAGCCTAACAGAAATGCCCATCCAGATGTTTGGTTCAGATACGTAATGTGGCATTATAGTTTTGTTATTAGATATGCTATGATTTGTTTTGGATTTTTGATTTGAGATTTGGGAGTTTTTTAAGAACTGAAAAAAAATATTAAATTCAGCCCATAAATTTTGATTAGCTAGCACTGACCAGTATTTCCATTTTCACTCCCCCTTTTAAAAAAAAAAAAATAGAAGAACCTGCCTAGAATCAATATCCAGACAACTACAAAACTTAACTTCCAATGAAACCAGACTATGGAAATAAAAAGAGACAGAAGAGAATTATGCATTTTTTCAAATCTTCCATGGGATTTTTAAAAATTGAATCAATAGCCTGATTTTCTTTATGCCTATCCCAGATACTTTATATCCTGATCACAAGATAATGTTTATAATAATAATAGTGTAATGCTTCATGTAGATAATCTTTGTCATTAACAATACAAGTATAAATACTTTTCCTTTGCTTGAAATTTTAAAATAACTATAACATGACATTTTAGAGCTGCAGACCTTAAAGATCATTCATCCAACCCACTTCTTTCACAAGTGAAGATGCTAAGACTTAGAGAAGAAAAGTGATGATGCTAGAACCCAAATAATTTCTTTTTCTAATATATCATGCTGCCTCTGAATACAACAAGTTTTTGGTGGGGGCGATAGTGGAAGGGAAGATGAGAAAGAGAAAGAGAAAAAAAGAAAGAAGGAAAGAGGAAGAAAATAGTTACAGGAGAGAAAAAGACAAAAAATCCAAGGAATCAGGGTTGTAAAGGAGATATCTGAAACTCGGTGGTCAGGGAGAAACAAAACAGGTAATTAAATCTAAGCTATAATTGAATTTCTGTTTGTGAAATGGCTTCTGTCCAATTTCTTTCATTAGGGCATGACAGTAAATTGCTAATTTTCATTTAAAAGTAGCTTAGCAGTTCTAGCATAAGAAAAAAATGGACATCTGCCATAAATGAACTCACAGTTCTTTAGGAGCTCCCATTAAAACAAAGAGGCAGAACAACAAGGCAATTTGTCATATAATTTAGCAAGGAAAAATAAAGGGCTTACCAGAAGAGATTAAAAAAAGTCAAACAAATAATACAAAGTTCTATGTAACAACACTATGCTCAAAGTGCATGTTGGTCTCATCCTAGAAGAGAAAATGAAACGATTACAGATAATCTCTAGGTAATCAGAGAGAATTAAGCTTTCTTCAATGAACTGAAGAGGTAACTAAAGCATAAAATAAAGAATAAAGACTCTAGAAGAAAGTGAGAGATGTTCTACTGTATCAGTGAACTGGGGATAAGGAAGAGAGAGAAGGGATGCTGGATATTTGAAGCTAAGTAATAGCTGGGAGGCTCTTTCTTTAGAGGAAGGAATAGGGACATGTTAAGATGAAGCAGTTTCTCATGTGCTCCAAAGAATAATGATATTAATCCATTGGTATTTTGAACTGTATGAAAGAACATACAAAATGGATAAAGAAAAGAATATTAGTGATTTGTGCTTTACTGCTGTAGAGTATGAAGAATAGTAAAGGCAGCTATGTGTTGATATATACATATGAAATAAAATATAGAGAAATTAACTGCCTTTCTGGGGTATATATCTTAGGCAAGACAGTTTTCTGCGACTTATTAAACCTGACAAGCACTATCCATTTCTAGTTGTTTATGAAGGGACCTAGAAATTATTGCTAATGATTTTATGAAAACCTGAAAGAAAAAAATGAAGACCATATGGGTACGGATGGAGTTTTTTCATTCTATTCTAGTCTAGGTTGAAGGTAGGGATTCAGAAAAGAAAGGCTGATGTAGGCAATGAATAATTGTTTAGGAAGATAATGGCCAGGACAGAATATAGAATGGTAGGCCATAAATTAAAGTATAGGAATACTGACTCTTGACCAGATATAGGTATTATATAAAGAACTGATAGAATATATATTTAAATGTAGTTCTGCAAATCAAAAGGGCTTTAAACCCAAAGTAGAAAAGAAGGTAAAAAAGGACTACATAGATCTGCCAAACCTTGTATAATACAACATAGCAACTGTAACATAAGGTCAAAAACTTTGAAGGATAACAAGAAAAACCACCAATAATTCAGAAGAAACAGTAGCAGAAGAGAGCCAATAAAAAACAATAGTATTAGATGCTACACACAAATGCACAGAGAATGGGAAATGAAAATAAAATTAACTAGAAGTGTTAACCCAAGGAAGCATATTTGACCTCACAGGTATCCTTGAGATCTCATAAGATAACATTAGACTGTGGCTCTAGAAGGAATTATTTAAAATAGCGGCAAAATAGCATGAAGAAGTGAAGAAGAAATGCAATGGATAGCATTTAGGTAAGAATAAATAGAGAAAGATTTATATTACCATAGGAACATTCTATTGACACTTTCACAAAAGGAAGAAGTAGATGAAGAATTTAAGAAATTGATGATAAAAAAAACCCTCATGATAAGAGATTTCTAATGTTGAAACATCTGGGGAGTTCTTTTTAGCAAAACTGCCAATAAGCTTATTATCTGCCTTAAAGATAATTTCATCCTTCCAAAAAGTAGAGGAAGCAATGAAAGAACTTGCTGTAGATCTGATTCTAATTAAAAGGACTTTTCTTTCTTTCTTTTTTAATCTGAGGCAATTGAGGTTAACTGGCTTGCCAAAGATCACACAGCTAGGAAGTGTGAAGTGTTAAGTGTCTGAGGTCAAATTTGAACCCAGGTCCTCTTGATTTCAAGGCTGGTCCTCTATCCACTGTGCCACCTAGCTGCCCTTAAAAATGTCTTTCAATCCTCTTATTGTTCTTTTCCTGTTTAACATTGAGAATCAAAAAAAAAAAAAAATTGAGAACCTCTCATATTGAAATGCAATAGAAAGAATTTGGAAATTCAGTAGAAAGTAATTCCAGAAGGAAAAATTTTTATCTGTAATAATCCTGTAGATAAAATAGAACTTTGACCATAAAAACATCACTTATACTGACACTATTCTCCAAGTCTTCTAATATCAGTAAACAAAGCCTAAAATCTCAACCCAATACATAACATGGCTAACAAGAACAATATATCTTATAAAATAGCTTCTAGAAATCCCTTGGTTTTGTAAAATTCATTATCTAAATGATATTGAAGACAAATCTAATTGACTCTTTCATTATACATCTATGTTCAAACAAGATATGCTTTCTCTTTAAATCCTCATAAAAAATAAATGTCTTTTCACATATATCTTAGCAAATTAAACTGTAATAAATGTCATGGATGAAGCAGAAAAATAAGAACATCTTTAATATCTTAATTTGGTACATGACTGCAATAATTAACCAGAACAAACTTTTTTATTTCACACAATATTTTAATTCTTCATTTAACTTGATGGTTTCCATTACCTAGATTTTGAATTAAAGAAAGATAAGGGAAATAGGAAGTACTTTGTACTTAGTTTAGTTATAAGTTTTATTAACCTTTTTTGTGTGTCATGGACCCTTTTAGCCATGGTTTTTTAAGCCTGTGGACATCTTCTCAGAATAATGTTTTAAATGCATGTGATTACAAAACAATTTGTTTTGAAATACAGTTATCAAAATATTTGTTAAAGCAATTCATAAACCCCAAATTAAGAATCTCTGTTTTAGATAAAGATAAGATTCTTCTCAAGCCTAACAACAAGGAATAGAAAAAAAAAAAAACTCATCTTGGAACACCATCAAAATGGACTATCCATCAAAGCCAAAATTGAAGTTTGAATAAATGGATTCCAAAAGGCCTAATAAATTGACATGATTGGGGTACCAAATAGAAAAAGGAGCTCAGATATAATAGAAAAATAAAGATAGAATTAGATCTGTGCTCAAAATGTATGCTTGGGAAATTAGGTTTTATAAAACAGACTTAGATATTCTCCTTATTTGTTATAATAGTTTGTATGATACTTTTTAGTGCTAATAGAGTAGGATATTTTTAAACAATTCAACAACTATTTATTCAGTGCCTGCTAGGTGTTAAGAACACAAAGACAAAACCAAAACAGGTCTTGTATTAAAGGAGCTTATTTTTTATTGAGAGCATATAAACTATGGAAAAGTAAATACAAGATAAATTGAGGAGGAAGGCAACACTAACTTAACAGCTGGGGAAAGGCTTTAACAAAACAGGTGGCACCTAAGCTGATCCTTGAAGGAAGCTAGAAATTCTATGAGGTTTCTCCGAAGCCTAGGGGAGACAGAAGCACATTTCAAGTATGGAGAGACTGTGTACAGCCACAGATAAAAGTGTGGTGAACAGCTAGTAATTTCAGTTTGTGGGACATAGCATATGTAAAAGCAAATAATATTAAATAAAACTGGAAATGAAGGAAGGAACTCAACCATAAGGGCCTCTATTGCCAGGTTAAGAATTTTGTATTTTATCCTAGTAGTAATGAACAATTGAGTAGAAAAGTGACATCGTTAGCAATATAAATTTACAAAGAAAATGTCAAAAATTCACAAAGGTAACTTTGAACCAAAGGTAACTGAACCATAATAAATAAAAGGTAAAAAAAAATGAACAGATTTCAGAAAAGAAATTCAAATCATTAATGATCACTTGAAACATTCTTTAACTTCATTAAAATAGCATGTATATTCTGGCCGTTAGAAGCCAGGCTGTGTCACCCTACAGAGTTTAAAAGGGGCACTCTGAGAGATTATTGCTATATATACTGAGATCAGCTAGTGTATTCATTACTTGTTACCCTTTCCCCATTGTTTGAGTGTCAATGATAGCAATGTAGTTCTATTTAACTCTTTAACATCAATTAACTTTAAAAAGAAATATTACTTCTAAGATAAAACAAAAATAAATGTACAAGCATTTCTCCCAATCCTTCTAAGATATATTCTCTCTTATACCTCAGTCTCTGAGAGAAGATATTCAAAACACAGTTATAACTTCTATACCACCAGATGTGGCAAGCCTACCATGTGAATACTTTCACTGAACCCAGAAGGTCTCTTCCCCTTAGTGCTTTATTTCTCATCAGATGCCATGAGCAAAAAAAAAGTCATTGTTTGAAGGTAAATTGCCAAAGAAGAACTAAATGAAATTGGTAAGGCTTTTTTGAATGCTCCTACAGCGAGTTAGAGAGTCTCCTTTATATAATATGATTAATCACCCAGAACCAGTGGCAGAATCTCAATACAAACTCCACAGTCTATCTTCCCATCATGATCCTCTAGAAAACAAACTTCCTAGTATCACTCATGTGATAAAGTTGCAGTAATTGAGAAATATAATAGTTTCTAGATATTCACTAGACATCCATTATACTAGTAATCAGAACTGCAAATTAAAATTACTTTGGAGACCATCTCACAATCATCAAATTGTCAATGATCTTTAAAAGTAATGTAACAGTCTTGGCAGAGATATTGAAGAAGTCACACCCATTTATCACTATTAGAATCACAGACTGCTAGAAGCTTGAAGAGAAAGCTGACTGTACACAATGAAAATTACAAAAAAAAAAGGTGCATTGCTTCTGAGGAATATAGTAGTTAACACCCTGTGCCTCTCCTTCAGGCTAAGGTGAGCTGTGGAATACATAGATCAAAAAGGGGAGAAGGTGGCAGCCAGAAACTAGAAAGGGGAAATGAGGTTGAGTCTGAGGTCAGCTGGCTAATGTGAGGCCATGGTGAAAGACCCCAGTAGATGATGATACCACATGCTATTATGTTTTAGACCAGAGTTCCATTTCATAAAGGTAGTATTGTATAACCTGCAGTGTTATAAAGCTCTGAGCAGCATTCACTGTGTAAAGTAAAAAGTTTGCTTAATTTTTAAATCATTAATATGAGAATCAAATCAATTCAAATATTTATTAGGCTTCTATTATGTACAAGGGCACAATACTCATTTTGAGTTTATCAATAATTATAAGAAAAATGTGTTGATTTCAAAAAAGAGCTTAATGAGATTTAAATTGTGAAACAGTATTAATAGTTACAATAACAAAAAATAATACTGCAGCCTATGATTCCATTCAATGGGTACTACTCACTTTGTTAACTCATTTCAACCTGCCCATAGTTCGGTGGCACAGGGAATCAAGTACTGGATCTACAGTTAGGAAGACATTCTCTTGAGTTCAAATTTGGCCTCAAACTCTTCCTATGTGACCCTGGACAAGTCATTTATCCCCGTTTGCAGGGTTAGCAAATTTTATTGATTCTACCTCCTCCATGACATCTCTTGAAACTGTTTTCTTTTCACTCCATCCAGCTTCCACTGCCCTACTTCAGGCTTTCATTGTGATTAGTCTAGCTGTTAAAATGATCTCCAGAGGCAGCAGAAATTCACTGCTTCAGTTTCCTTATTTGTAAAATAAACTGGAGGACATGGCACACCAGTCCAGTTTGCCAAGGAAATCCAAAAAAAATCATAAAACAATTATGTTTTATGAAAATAATTAAAAATGACTAATGACAAAACATATTCTCTCATCCTGTGGAATTTTTGCTTGTGTGCTCCTTTAAAGGCCAAGGCCTTACCCAAAGTGCTAGAATTCCACCTCTAGTTATCTTGGTATATTTTGGATGGAGTCCATTGATTATGCCACATGATTGGCTATATAATAGTAAGACTATTCACTCTCTTCTCCCTTGGCTTCCATTATACTTCTTTCTCTTTGTTCTCTCCTATCTGTTTGGCCATTTCTCATTTGTTTCTTTCAGTAGTGACATATACTGAATGACTCATCAAAAGACTTTGTCCTGAGCCCTCTTCTTTCTCTCTACTGTATCCATTCATGATCTCGACTTCTACCATCTCTACATTGATGACTACTAATTCATATGTCTATCCAAATTCTCTTGAATAGAAATGCAAATTCATTATGTTCAAGAAAGAACTGTTTTCATTTCCCATTAACTATTCCTCCTTCAAATTTCCCTATAGTCAAAAAGGATACTTTTATACTTCTATAACCTTGGAGTCATCCTGGATGTTTCTGTTTCACCCCACAAAGCATGTCAATTAGCAAATTTTGTTGATTCTACCTCCTCCATAACAACTCTTAAAGCCAACTATTCTTTTCACTCAACCCAGCTTCTACTGCCTTCATTCAGGCTTTCATTGTAATTAGTCTAGCTGCCAAAATAATCTCCAGAGGCATCAGAAGTTCATTGCTTTAGTCAAAAATTTTCAGTGACTCCAGATTGCATCTAGAACAAAGTACAAATTTAGCCTGGCATTTATGGTTATCCATGAAAAACTAAGCATTTCCCATTATTCCTTTTTACAAACTACAATGCAGTACAGCTGAGCTACCAGCTCAAATTTCAAATTTCCTTAAATTTTAAATTCCCTCTTCCTACCTTTACCTGAAATATAATTTTCAGAATCCTTCTATTCCTCCCAGGTCCATCTTATGTGTCACTTTCTTTTTCAATTCATTTCTTACTCTAAAAATTCAGTGGTACTTCCTACCTAAAATTTATTTACTTGCAAAAAAATCTAGATATGGGAGCAAACATAATATAGAATTTGCAACTGAAATCAAAGGTCATTTATCTAATTTATCTCATCCTTATGGATAAAGATCCTGAGACCAGAAGAAGTTGAGTGAATTACTGAACATAGCATAACAGTAACAGGCCTTTTTCTCTTGAAGAGAGATTATGTTAGTCATTGTGACAAACATAATGCCATTCATATAATCATTGCTATAAAAAGATTATGTAATTGAATTGAATTTGGAGTCCGTAAGTAAATTTAGTTTTTGGTCCTGCTATTTATTGCCTATTTTACCTTATAAAAGTCACATTCATATCTCTAAAATTTGATTATCTCAAACTAATTGATCCTAAGTTGTCCTCCAGGTTTAAATCCTGAAAATCTAAGAATAGGATAAAGGTCAAAAGTACATAGTTTATTCTTAACCAGGAAGAGAATAACATCATCCTGAAAGACTGAGAGAAGCTGATAGACCAAGAAAAACAGAATTTTTAAGAAGACTGATGAGAAAGCTCATTCTAGACAGCCTTAAACTTAGGAGCAAATAATGTCACAAAATTAGATAAAATATAACCTTAGTAGAACCAGTCTATACAATTTTGTGACATTCTCTTGTTGAACTTGACTGCTAAGGGGTAGAATCAGGAAAAGGATATTCTAGCAGTGACTTAGGACTGAGGATCAATTGCAAAAATTTATATAGTGCTTTAATGTTTACAAAGCACTTTAGATACTTTACATCATTTGATCTTCACAACAATCCTTTAAGAAGGATCTGCTCCTATTGTTTTCTCCAGTTTACAAATGAGGAAACTGAGGCTAGTGAAATAAAAAGACTCACCTATGGCCACAGAGCAGGCAAGTAACAAAAGCAAGAGATTAACCCATCTTTCCTAATTTCAAATCCAAGATCCTTTCAAAGGGAGCAAAGGATAATTGCTTTGACAAGAGTAAAGGATAATGTCAAGATGAAATGGCTAACTATTGGATCAAGACTATAAAAAGAAGGTGAAGGTAGAACAACCGTGATGGATTGTGAGAATAGTGGGAGGATCATAAGAAATGGAAATACCAGCTTCAAATCTTTCACAGTTAAGCTTCTTATGGCTTTAAATTCCTCATCTGACAGGATTGGAGTAAATTATTTCTAATGTATCTTCCACATATAAATTCTGTTTCCATGTCTGATCCTACTATGTTTACCAGGCTGCAGGTGTCTAGCTCATTGAAGCATAGATAAGGCAAGAGGAAGGCTGTGTTAGTGGTCAATCTAAGATTACTGCTGATCAAGGACAATGATCTAAGACAATTCTAAAGGACCCATGATGAAAAATGCCATCCACCTCCAAAGAAAGAACTAATGAATTCTGAATGCAGACTGAAATGTGCATTTTTTTTTGTTTTGTTTCTGTGTGTATGTGTGTCTGATTTCTTTTTCTGATAAGGAAATGTTTTGCATTATTTTACATGTATAATTGATATGTTGTTTGGATTCTCAAGGCTTGGGGGAAAGATAGGAGATAAGGAGAAAATTTGTAACAAGATTTTTAAAAAGAATATTTAAAAATTGTATATATACTTTGGAAACATTTTAATGAAATAAATAAAAAATATATTTAAAAATAGATATTTGGAGAAAGAACTGGGAAGTCTTAAAAACAATCTTCTCTTCCTGTATATCCACCAAAATAATTCTTTGTGTATAATGTTACATATCTAAAGGATCATAAAGGTCATCTAGTCCAAATCCTTTATTTTGTAGAGCAGGAAACTGAGGCTTCACAGAGAAGTAATTACTTCCAAGATATAGAAGATTTATTCAGCTGAAACTGAGGATGAGTCAACATGTAATTAAATATCTATATTAAGTGTTTTAGTAAAAATGTAATATTCAATATAAATACAAGCAACATTATTTATAATTTAAATTAAATAATTTCAAAGGATAAATGTCATACCATCATTTCACTAATTCCCTATCAGAATTCTTTGTCCATTCATTCTTTTTTATTTTCCCTCAAATAATTAGTTAGTATGTACTCTATTCTTCTAGCTCTGCTTTTATTTTTTTGATTTGTTTTTGTTTTTGTTCACTTGCAATATTTCATGAAGACATTTCCTGATTCCTTCATTTAAAAAATTACTGCTAATCAAAAATAAAGTGGTCAATGATTAAATTTCACGGAATAAACAGAAAGGCTTTTAATAAGAAAGCAATTCAAAGAATAAAAGGCTCCAGATGATTTCTTTCCTCTGTTTTGCAATTTTCCATTACACTTTGCATTGCTGTTATTCATGTATAAGTTTTATTCTCTTACTAGACCCTTGAGGATGAAGTTATTCATTTCTGTTTTCTTCTCAATGCCTAGTAAAGTGACTTATACACAATAGGTACTTCATGAATGTATGTTCTTTTAGTTCCAAATACTTACTCAAACTAAATATAAAAGGCCACACCATTAAATAAAATAGAAGAAAACAGAAGGTAAAGCTTTTCAAAAATATGGCTCAGAGAATAACTTTTAACAAGATGGAAGGCATGGGTAATACTAATAGATAAAAGGTAGTTTCATTTGTATACAATTAAAGAGATTTTGTGAGAAAAAAAAAAAAAAAAGCAAAGGCAGCTAAAACAAGAGGACAAGCAATTACCTGGGAAAATCTTGCATCCAATAAAAATCTAATATCAAAGATTTATGGATCATTAACACAAACACGTGTCCAAGAACCATTCCTGGATAAATAAGTGATTAGAGGATACAAGCAGTTTTTCAAATGAAGAAATACATATTATCAACAATTTCAAAAAAAAAAATCAAAACCAAAACCAAAACTCCAAATCACTGATAAGAAAAAGAACATTAAAACAGCAGAACTTTTGCTTCTCCATTCTTATCTGCCTGTGATCTCATTAATAATAGAACTTTTTTTCCCATGATGCAACAATTTATCACCCTCAAACTTAGGCCATTTTTGCCTATTATTATCTTTAGCAATTTGATTAATGTAAAGCATGAGACTTATAGAAAATTATATGGTTGTTATAAATAGGCTGTTACATGTTACAAATAAGGAACTATGCAAGTGAAGCACTATAAAGAATATCATCATAGAAATATCTTCCCAGAAAAAAATAAACCGTTCATCTAGTAAGAGCAAGGGATAACCATTGTCAGCCCACATCTCCATTGGTAGCCATATTATGTCATAAAAAATGAGAGGAAGGCTACTAGTTTATTGTATGTAACCTTTGTAGTATATTTACAGAACGGTAGAAACAAAAATGCCACATAGGATGGATAGCTATTATGGAAAAAATGATTATTTTCCTCTGTTATAAAACAATAGGCACAGGAATGTATGATTGGTTCAACTGTGAACTGATCCAATCATTCTGGAAAATAATTTGTAATTATTTAAGAAAATTCACTAAGCTATTCAGACTTGTTGAGACAACCATCTAACTACTGGGTATTGCCCCTAAAGAAGTAAATGACTAGAAAACAATACTTCTATTTAAGTGACATATTCTTATAAGCATTTTTATGTGGCACAAAGCAGAAAAAAGTGGATGCCCATCAATTAGAAAACAACTAAACAAAATGAGGTACATAAAAATGATGGAATATTATTACATTGCAAAAAAAAAGAAATTAAAAAATTCAAGGAAACTGAAAAACTTATATGAACTGACACAGAATGATATAATTTTTTTTAAAAACTAGGAAAATATAAGTGAGACTACAAAAACAAAAATGAAAACAACACAGCCAAACTCAGGTTAATTCCAATATTCAATCTTAGTCTCAAGCATAAATGATGAAGTATACTTTCCTCTTCTCAGCAAAGAGGTAAGGGACTCAAAGAATAAATGCAGTAAAATGTGATCATTTTGCAAGGCAGAAGGCAGAGTCCATTACTTAAATGTGTTTACTGTCAAGCAGGTAAGAATGAAGACTATCAACAGCATTAAAAAGGACTGATTGCAAGAGAAGCATATTAGAGGTAAAGAAGCTGACAAAAAGGTTCAGCCTTCCCACAAATATGAAACTTTAATTCCTTGTGACTCAAATCACATATTAAATACCAACATTGCCTATTTCTGGCATTTCCTTTGTCAAATTTTCTGTATCTACAGTGATTAGAAATATTCTCCTTTTAAAAATAAGTGTGGGTTTAAATAGATGAAAAATCCAACATCAAAGTCTATACTTTACAGGAAAATGCCATCTAAGAGGGCAGGGGAGGTGGTTTTAAAGACACATGATTCCATCAGGAAGGAGTTAAGTAATTTAACCAGAAAGGATTCAAGTTAGAGAGCCAGATCAATATGTAATTTTATAAGGATTGCTTCCTTATTGTCCTTTGGGTCCTTGCCAAAGTAGCTCTCTGTCTGACTTAGGACAATGGATCAAACTAAAATCACTGTTTTGCAACCCAAAAGAGAAAATAAAACTTGGCTAGGTGGCATATCAAAACAACCTGGAACTTCCTAAGAGTTTCAGTCATGAATAAGGTTATATGGGGTTTCTCTGGCTATCAGATAGGTTCATTATCACCAAAATCTCTCTGGGCGACTTCAGTGATATATTGATGATTAAACTCCTCATTTTCTGTTATGCTTTCTCTCTTGGACCTTAAAATAAATGCTTCCTTTATCTGATCCACACTTCATTGAGTGTCATGATTTGGAAAAGATAATAAAATACTAATACTGCCCCCAGAGAAAACATTGAACCTACTTCCATTCTAGCAGAAAATACTTAAGGGAAAAGATTTACCTTCTAAGAAATTCTATGATTCTGGCCTACAAGGAAAAGAGTCATCTTGAGAGAAATAGTGCCATAAGATTATGATTCTCAGTTTAAAGGTAGGGCAAAACAAGTAATAGAAGTTAGCTGTAAATGAAAGGGATCTCTTAATAGTTTAATAATAAAATTAGTGGTTATGATTATTTAAACCTGAACAGATGTTTTTCAATTAAGAATCCATGGAAATCTATCAGATATGGGGTATGCTTCTACAAAAGAATTCACATTAAATATATAAAAATAAATCCTTTGGACAAAAAAGCAAATGGTTTTTGATAATAAAAATCTGACTAAATTTATATTCTGAACTTTGAACTTTAAACTTGGCTTTGTGGAAATCAGAGTTCAGTTATGAATCCCTTCAGGAAAGGAAAGTATGGGAGGGCAAGGGAAGAAAAGAGTAATGGAGGTAAAACAAGGGAAAAAAATTGAAGAAATTTTAAAATCAATAAAGTTACTTTATGAAAGAAAAACCAAGAGCATCAACAACTATAGCTAACTCATTTTCAAAAAATGAATGAATTTGACATGTAATCAACCCAAAAAATGAAGTTTAATTTTCTATTGGGTTTGATCATCTAAATAAATTGAAATTGCAAAATAATATAAATAATGGCATGGAAAAATATCAACATGCCTAACATTAAGCTGTCCATTTAATTTTTTTTTTACTTAGGCCACTGCATTTAATGCATATATATGTATGCATGTGTGCAACATATACATATATATGTTGCCTGTATTGCATTATCTTTGAGAAAATTATCTGACTAGTTTCCAAACCACATTTTCTCCTCCAGAAATATATCTATGATTTAAAGATTATTAAATTATCATTACTATATTTGGTTGACTTTTTTTCATAAATGTATTAGATCTTACATTATGGATAAAATTTTATCTGTAACTCATTTCATATGAACACAACAAGAAATAAGAGAAGGCATATGGTACAAAACAGAGCCTACCAAAAGAACTATGCAAATATGAATTCATATTACAATTGCCTTTTCTTAATAAATCAACATTTTGTAAGATCTAAATCTTTAATAAATCAGTATATGATAATAATTAAAAATAATCTGTAAAAATAGTCAAAAATAATTTATCAAAAAAATTTAGTACTAGGAAGCTGCATTTCCTCCTATGGGGAGAAAAAGATAAAACATTAATATTTAATTTTTACAGAAAGCACATTGTGACTATAGAATTTCAAAATGCCTCCCAGCCCTCTCATCCCCTGTCTTCAAAAGAAAAAATCATCCATTGAAATTCTGCCATCAGAACTTTATTTCTTGATTTTAAATCTTTGATTCTTATCATGATTAACACAATGATAATTCCAAAGGACAAATGATGAAGAATGGTATTCTGAATATTTGAGAGTCTACCTAGCTACCAAGACAGAAATAGAAATCATATGTAAATATGAGAAAAAACATTACACAAACTGTTATTGATCTATATAATTGGAGAAACATTAATTGTTCATGAGTAAGCCTCACCAATATAATAAAAATGACAATACAATCTAAATTAATTTACTCATTCGGTACCATTACTTTGTAGAGTCAGAAAAAATTACTATGATATTCATCTGGAGGAATAAAAAAATCAAGAATATCAAGGAAAATAGTAGGGGAAAATGAAAAGAAAAAGAGCTTAGTACCAGATTTTAAATTATACTACAGATCACTAATCATCAAGTGTTTTGGTTCTTTCTGAGACTCAGAATGGTCAATCCGTGGAACAGATTGAGTTCATATCACCAGAATAAATGTGATTGGCGTGTGTTTGATAAACCTAAAGATCCCTGGTGTTGGGTTAAGAACTAACAATTCTATAAAAACTACTAGGGAAAACATGTAAAATAGTTTAGCAGAAATCAGTTATAGACCATCTCATCTCCTTTCTCATCTCTACCTCATCTCACATCTCACATCATCTACCAAGTTAAGCGCGAAATGGATATAAGACTTAAACATAAAAGGGATCAGAAACAAGTTAGATGGACAAAGAACAAATTCCTTTCACATTTATGGATAAGTGAAGAATTCACAACCAAGCAAGGGCTAGAGAAAATGACACTAGATAAAAGAGATGATTTTTATGAGATAAAATTTAAAAAGTTTTGCACAAAATCAATGAGAAGAAAACAAATAAATGAAGGGGGAAAATTTTTACAGGAGGTTTTTCTAACAAATGTCTCATTTCTAAATACATGTGAAATTTACTCAAATTTATTAGAATAAGAGCCATTCTCCAATTAACAAATGTTAAAATTACATGAACAGGAAGTTTTTAAAGGAAGGAATCTGAGCTATCAAAAATTATATGGAAAAAAAATGACCCAAATTACTAATAGAGAACTGCAACTTTCATTTAATGTTTCATGTTTGTACACTTCCTTTGCCTATCCACTCACCACCAAGTCCTATCTATTCTACATTTACAAATAACATCCAATCTTTCTTCTCTCTTTGTTCTGACACTGACCTAGTACATGCCCTCATTACCACCTGCCTAAACTATTAAAATAGCATAACAACTTTTCCTATTCCTACTGGGTCCCTCTACAACCTATCCTTTATACTACTGCCAGTCCTACTTTCCATAGGAATCACAAAGGCTGACCCCTTTAGACTTTGGGAGGCTCTGTGAGAAGTATTGCTTTTCTCCCATCTCAAGAGACAGTATAGAAATAGTGCTAGCTCTGAGAGCCAAAGGAACTAAGGTCAAATCTTAATTCTACTAGTGTGCAACCTTGAAGAAATTATTTTACATCTCTTAACCTTTTTTTTCTTTATCTATAAAATAAGAGAAGCAAAAGGTCCCTTCTATCTCTATATCAATGATTCTACCAACTATGATCCTTCTATTTTTAGTTACTTGTTAAGATTTAAAGTTAGGATGAAAATCTAGTTACTCCAATTTTATTTGGATTTGGGAAATGGTAAAGGGGAAAAGTTGACACTAAAAGAAAAGAGGAGCTAGAGATGGCAAAGAGCTTTCAAGTGAGCAAAAAAAAAAAAGAGAGAACAAGACAAGATTATCATTTTATATTTCTTTTACAGAGTTGTTTCTTTTGCTCTTGTTTTTCTGACTGAGATTACTTTTTGTAGATTTCTATCCTATCCAAAAACACATTCCAAACACCTGATGAAAAAATTTTCACACAAATAGTTATGGTGAAGATCCAGCGTGAGAGATTGATAGTGAATCAATGAAAACAAATATTCATAAGAGCCAAGAACTTTAATTCTTCTTTTTTCATGCTTCCAGGAACTGTGTTCTTCTTAAGGAACTAAAGCTGTCAAAAAGTCTATAATCAACATGCTACAACTGCACAGGGATTGAATCATACTATCTAAATCATGTTTCTGAAGACTTAAGGGATAATGTGGACAATTATATATGTCCCACTCTTCATATACTTTATTTGTCCAAAGTCTCTCCCTCCCCCACAAAAAAAAAGTGGAAAAAAAAAAGCCCATACCATTAAGATTAAGGAGAAAAACTCCATTGGAATACAGATTATATAAAACATGAAATCATATTCCAATGTGACTCATAAAGCATTCATGATCTTCTAAAATCTTCCACCCTAAATAACCCTCTAAATTCTACCTTCTCTGTTCTCATTATAGTCATGTCTAACTGCTTGTGACCACTTTGGGGTTTTCTTGGCAAAGATAACTGTCCTGATTTGCTATTCCCTTCCCCAATTTTACAAATGAGGAAACTGAGGCAAGCAGTGTTAAGTGATTTACAAAGTTGGTAAGTATCTGAGGCTGGAACTTATTTGAACTCAGGAAGAGGAGTCTCACTGACTCCAGGTGCCATGCCTTGCTATTGACATGTGATCCCTCTTCTACTTTGTATAGGACATCTTTCTTTATACTGGAGAACTCTGAGCATTAGCACATCTCCATATTTTCTATCACATTTGATGTTGATAATTAATAGGTGACTGAACAAAGTTTTCTTATAATAGAACTTGTCATAGACTCTTGAATGGTTTTATCATAGAGATAGATACATAAATAGAAGGCAACCTGTTTAAGAAATTCCTTTTTGGAAGGATTTGCTGCACAAGTTCAATCTTTCATCTGTGTCTTTGCAACAAATTATGGCCTGAAAACCTAGACCTTATCTTTCACCAGTCTCTGCATGGACCTTGATACAATAATCTATTTCTGTCCCTGTCACTGCCTTCTCTCTCTGATCCTTTCCAGATAAACATAGTGTCCACCTGAATCCAAATTTATATACTCCATCTGCACTGGAACTTCACTTTTTTCTCTTATTCCAGGTCAGCAAAGGATTTGACCTGTAGCCTGACTCATGCTAAACCATCTTCTACATCTTATTCCAGCAATTTCCCAGCCCTAGTCCAGTTTCAGGCTGGAAAGTGCATAAGACAAATCATCATTGAGCAGTAAGGTATGTATGGATTAATTTGAAAGAATTTCTTGAATTCTTTATACAATCTCTCTTTTTCATCCCTGGCAGCAGATTTTGATATATTAACTACAATTATTTCCATAGTATTCTATTAACTTATATTCAACATAAGCACTGCTAACCTAGGTTTTAATCCCAATTCCTTCACTACTGTCTATGTGATTTTATACAGATTATTTCTCTCAGCCTGAGTATTTTCATTGGTAAATTGGATATGTTGGACTCAATTATTTCTAGGGCTCATTCCAGATCTTTCACCTTTTATGAAGAAATTGAGTACAGACAACTTGAATCATATTTTCCAACAGTTTGATTAGATGAAATTTTCCTAAGGATACTTCTAATAAAATATATAAGAAATTTCAATACAGTTCCAGGGAAGCTATTTCTTAATTATCCAAAGTATCTTATTTTAAACCAATTCAAATTTGTTCATAAGAAATTTGGCCTCTTTTTTAAAAAAGCAAGTAAGACAAGCCAAATTAAATCATGCTGAAGTTGCAGGATCAAGATGCCTAATATTAAAGTAAGTAATCCTTACAATATCTGATGTTGGAAAAAGAGAGAAACCATACTCCTATCAGTACAGTAGAATATTCAAGAAGAAAATATGCATTAGAAATATAAAATTAAATAAAATAAAAGCAAACGTGCATGAATTTACACCTAGATTGTAGCATTTCATGATAAGCAATCTAAAATGCAGCTCAAGTGTTTAGACAAAGAAGCTGATTTTAAATGGCTGCTCTCTTCAAAGAAAAATTTGACTTAAAGGAACTCATACTAGAAATACACTAAAAGTTGATCAATTTGTGTAGTATTGCTAAAAGATATGATAGTAGAATGAAAAAAACAATTTTTTTTCTAGATTTTAGTTTCTTTCAGACTTGCTCCTAATAATCTTTTGTTCTCTCTCGATAAAAAAAAAAAAAAAATGTGATGTAATAGTATTCCGGATCTCTCTGATTGCTATTCTCTAACCTTCCCAGCTGGGGCCACTTAAACTCCATTTATAGGTATAGTCAATTCTAGCAGCAGGCAGTGAGGGTTCAAGACTTTAATGGCTTGACATTAAGGAAACCTTCCTGCTATTTTACTTTCACTTTGTATTCTCTTACCTTTCTGTTCCTCCTCTGGCAACCTAGTTCTTTAGGGCTTGAGTCTTGATTTTTTGTTTTGTTTTGTTTTGTTTTGTTTTTTTCCTTTAGTGAGGAAGGTACTATATGTGTCATCACCATTTTAAAGGTGAGGAAACTTTGACTTAGAAAAATTAAGTGACTTGCCCTCACTCATGTATCCTCTAATTGTCAGAGATAGCACTTGAATCCAATCTTCCTGATCCTACATCTGGCACTTTCTACTATTCCAAGAAGCCTCTATAACTACAGATAGCAGACATACCTTGAAGCAAACACTTTTTTCTTGCCCTCTTTACTTTTTCCAATCTGTCTCCTTAATCTTAGATTGCTTATAACAGTTTTGTTGAGCAGATTCCACCAGGACTCCAAGTAGTACAGTAATTAGTTTTTTTTTTTTTTTTTAATAATGATCCAGTAAACAACTACATTGTTGCTTGTCACCAGCAACAATCTTTTAGACTTCAAAGAGTTATTCTAAAGATCTCTCAAAGAGTACCACCATTTGCTCCATCACCTATGAATTTCCTACAATTTGAATTTTCAAAGCAGTTGGGTAGCATAGCAGACAGCTAGGCTCTGAGTCTGGAAAGTAACCTACTCTTAGGAAGACCTATGTTCAAACTCCCCCTTAGATCTTTCCAGCCATATGATCCTAAGTAAATAATTTTACCCTTCTGAGAGTCTTTTTTTTTTTTTTTTTTTTTTTTTTTTTTTTTTGGCTGTTGAGCTTCATTCTCAAAGAGACCAAAATAACATTACTGTGTTAGAGCCAAGTTACAGAGTGTCCGATTATGGCTGATCAGACCAATATGAGCTTGGAATGCTCTGCCACAGGTTGGAAACAAATAGTTCCTATGAACATTTGAGATCTCTAACTTTGCATATCTTGTACTTCTGTTTTGCTCATGGACACAGGACCTTCTGTGATGAGGGCATACCATGCTGGGTGGTCCTATGTCAGTGTCTCCCATGCCATATAGTCATTTCTAAAGTTCTTAAGAGAAACCTTGTGAGAGTGTCTTTGTATCACTTTTTCTGACCACCTTGTGAGCATTTGCCTTGTGTGAATTCTCCATAAAATAATCTTTTTAGTCAGCGTACATTTGGCATTCGAACAATGTGGCCAGCCCAACAGAGTAGGAGTTCTCTATAGTCACTGTGCTGACCTCATCATTTTATGCCTGTGAAACCTGGACAGTACATCAGTACCATGCCAGGAAACTGAATTGCTTCTATTTTAATTGTCTTAGGAAGATTCTGAAGATCATCTGGCAGGATAAGATATCAGACACTGAGAGTTCCTTTCTAGAACTTTTTCTTGAACTAATAATTTCATATGTAAAATGAGGGGTTAGACCATTGAGCTGCAGATTGAATTTGATGGTGTTTAGGGTCCTTTAAATATATGATTGCTTGCCCTGAATCTTTAGGTTTTGGTTTTCTCCAAAACTGCCTATCCTGTAGCTAATCGAACTATAGTTATACTACTACTACTACTACCACCATCACCACCATATTACCAGTCAGAATTATTACTATCACCACCACTATGACTACCATCACTACCACCCCCACCCCCATCATCACTATCACAACTCCTACTATTTTTAATAATAGTTAATGTTAATATAGTAGTTTATAGAATAATTCCCATACATAATCTCAGCCAATTAAAAAAACTTAGATTATGATACTCAAATTGTATAATAATTTTTTTATTAGAAAAAACAAAACTGAATTGTGGCAAAAAAACAAAAACAAACAAACAAAAAAAAAAACAAGAAATCTTTATCTATCAGTATTACCTAATAAAGCATTAGTGCCACCTAGTGGCAACTATCTCAAAGTGTAGTCACAAATCCTAGGATTGATGTCAATGTCTCATCAAAGAATGAGATTGAATTCAGTTCCTAAAAATATACTGTATCTTGAATCTGCTTCTACCTCTGGCTGCGATTAAGCTTCTCTTAACTGTTTTGGAACTTCTGCCAAGAGATTTTGTGGCTTTTTATTCTCTAAGCTTTTTGAAACTCTTTTTTCAATTGTTGATGTTTTATTTTTATGTTACATTTTACAGATAGCTCTCACTTCATGAGACAACTCCTAAAACAAAGACAGCTAAGTAAAACTAATAGTACAGTGACTTTGTCAGAAAGCATATGAAATATTTCATATTTGTATCATCCCTACCTCTTTATTTTTTATTCTCTGCCTTCTAACATCAGCCCGTTGAAAAGAAAAACAGAAAAGAAAAATAAATTTCTTGTTACATATGCAGTAATCATAACCTCCATGGGATTCATACATTTCCATGTATATATGACTTTACAGGTATATATGTATATTTTTCTCATTCTGCACCTTAAATTTATCACCTCTCTTTAATGGATGTTATATTTCATCATTTGTCCTCTGGAATGATGAAGGGTCATTTTGTTGATCATAGTTCTTACAGCATCCAGTTGTTTGTTTTTCCAGTATTGTTGTTATTGTATAAATTGTTCTGGTTAAACTCATGTCATTCTTCATAAATTGACAAAATTATCAAAAATATTGATTTTGTAATATTAATATTACTGTATAATTATCTTTTTGAAATTTCAAAAATTGGTATTTTCTTTAATATATATATACATATATATATATATGTAAATATATAACCTGCACCTTCAAAATTACATCTCACTTCTCAGTTTAACCACCACCTCCACAATCCCCTAAATTTTTTTTAACCTTTTTCATTTAAAAAGTGTTTATTAATCCCCATTAATCATTTAATTCACAGGGATCTACAATACACTATACTATACTACACTACATTACATTACACTATACAAGAACTGATAAGTGATTATCCAAACCAGGGTTTCTTAAACTTCTTCTACTCTTGATCCTTTTTCTCCAGAGAAATTTTTACATGACCCTGGGGTATATTGGTTTATAAAATAGGGATGCAAGTTAAACATTTACTGATAATAAAATCACAATTTTGTGACCCTCACATTCAGTTACAAGATCCCATATGGAATAGCAGACTACAGTTTAAGAAACTGGGATTTAGACTGTTTGAAGAACTAGTGAAAGAACCTGCCTTCTAAACTATCCATTTCATTTGGATAATTCAGATTATTAAAATGAGTCTTGTTTTGTTTTACATTGAGTCTATATCTGAATCCATGTAAGTTCTACTCATCGTTTCTAATTCTACTCTTTTAGGCCAAGCAGATTAATTCAATTCCTTCTTCTACAGGACAATCCCACTTCCAATTGTCATGTTTCCCTCAAATCTTTTCTTCTTCAGCATAGATATCCACAATTCCCTCAAGTTTACAGCTTGGCCTTATGGTCCATCACCATCCAAAACACTCTCTTCCAAAGATTTTCAACCTTTCCTAAAATGAGCCATCCATAAATAAACCCAACACTCCATGCACAGGCCCAATCACAGCTCTGCAGGAGGAGCATCTCCATGTAACTGCAAACTACTAGGAAGCAGCAGAAGCAGAGTGGTAAGGACAGTTCATAATTTTAGAGGGTAATTCTTTTTGAAAGATGCCTACTTGCAAAGTTCTAATCAAAGCAGCAGAGTAATGAGGAAAAATGGCATTTTCAAAAACCTATATCTACAAACTTAAAAACAAATTTTTGTAGATGAAGTGAAAATGAAAGGACTGTTGGTCATATATTGGTCTTTTCAGTGATACCTGCATGCATTGATCATAATTACTATTTGCTGTATCATCTTCCAAAAGGGACCAATGTTTCCCAAAGGAATTATAGTTAATTTGTAGTTTGAAGTTATGGGGTTCAGAGAAGGGAGAGAGAAGTGGGAAACTAAATCTGAGATTTCATTGGGTTGTGGAGCTATTTAAATGGAAACTCCCCATACTGATGCAAACTATTACCTTACCTGCAATTTATAGTTTTAGAGAATTGTCTGGGGCTTTGGGAGAGTAAATAATTTGTCTGTAGTCATAAATCCCATATCTGTCTGAGGCAGGACTGGAATCCATGCTTTCCCAATTTAAAGAACAAACTCTCTTCTCATTGGTGGTAGTGACAGTCATTTTTTAATCATCTAACTCTTTCTGTCCCCATTTGGGGTTTTCTTGGGAAAGATACTAGAATAGTTTGCCATTTTTTCACTAATTCATTTTATAGATGAGGAAACTGAGGCAAACAGGGTTAAATGGCTTATCCAGAGTCACACAGCTAGTAAGTATCTGAGAATGGATTTAAACTCAGAAAAATGAGTCTTCCTAATGCCAAGCCTAGTTTCCTTTCCATGTGTATGGAGAGATTTCTTCTCCATATACATACACACACACACAGATGACAAAATAAAAATCTGAAAGCTTAGTCTTTTTCTGTTTTATCAGCCAAAGTCTGAAGCAAATTCATTCTTCAATATTTCTCAATAATTTCTCAGGAATCATAGGAACCAATTGAAAAATCAATCAATTCCCTTTCCTGACACTTTTTTCTGTAACAAATTTACCTTGATAGGAACTCTCTGTCCAATGATTTTGACAAACCAAGGTATTCTCATACTGTCATATTTCTTCCCCTTTTGTAAAGCTTGAGCTATTGGAAATCCATGAAATATCTGTTTTCTTTTTTTTTTTTTCCTTCTTACTGCCATTTTAAAAGATTCTTTTGATGGCCCAACCTACATGGGAACAAATGCTTATTTTCAAACTTTACTGAAAGCTAGCACACAAAGAGGGAGAAACCTATTTTGTGTTGCTGTATACATTTATTTATGATTACAGATATGATATGAGCCTAAAATTGGCATACTAAGCTGCAGATAGAAATTTATATGCTGTCTTTAAATATAGCTAGCATTATTTTGAAAATTGTTCATTCTTCATTTATCTTATAACTTGGCACAGTTAGGGATGATCCCTTATCCTTTCCACCACACCCCCATTTCATTTATTTGCTTTGATTTTCTTCTAAACCAGCTGTAGTCCAATCCAATCCAAACAAGCTTTGGTTAAGCATCTATGATGTGCAAGAGACAATAAGAAGTGCTGAGGATCTAACAAAAAAATCAAAAACCAATTCTTGTTCTCAAGAAACAACATATAGACATATCAAGGATAAAACATATAGACATATCAATATATTATGATAATTTGAGAAGGGAATGAACACTAACAACTAGAGAGACTGGAAAAGACTTCCACAGGGAATAATACATGAACCAAGATCTAAAGGGAATTAATTATTCAAAGAGGCTGCAGTGAAGAGAGCGTAAGTATCTTTCAGGTACTAGGAACAGGTTGAACAGCTTTGCAAAGAAATGGAGGCAGGAGAGAGAAAGTAAAGTTCAAAGAAGAACAAGTTGGGCACTTTGGCTGGAAATTAGAGGGGATGAAGGAGAATAATATGTAGTATAAAAGTTTGGAAAGGCTGGCTGAAGCCAGAGCATATAGAGCTTTAAATGCCAAGCTAACAACAGCAGAGTTTATATATTACCTAAAAGCAATAGAAAACTATAAACATTTCTTGGACTAGGGAGTGATATGGTCAGACTTGTGTTTTACAAGATTACTTTAGTAATAAAATGGATCAGAGAAAAGAGAGAGACTGGAAGAACAGAATTCATATAAGAGACTATATCAATATGATAGGGAAAATTGATAAAGGCCTGATGTAGAGTGGTGGCTATATTTATAAAGATAAGGAAATGAATGTGAAGAATATTGTGGATGTAGGATCCACAAACTGTGGCAGCTTATTAGATACTTGGGGGAGGGGGAATGTTGGAAGTAAGAGGCAGGGGATAGAAAAGAAAAGAAAAGGGACCACAAAGAGATAAGAATGACTCAAATTTGTAAACCTAGATTGATGAGAGTGACTCTAGGCAAGTCATTAACCCTTTTTGTCTCAATGTCTTCATCTGTAAAAAGAGTTGGAGAAGAAAATTACAAACCACTTCAGTATTTTTGCTTAAAAAATTCCAAAATAGTTCACAAGGAGTTGGACACATTTGATAATGACTAAATGACAACATAAATGAGAGAATCAGTTCTTAATATCTACTAGGTAGTTGGTGATATGTAGGAAAGGAGAAGTAAAGAAACATTTATATTGTATCTACTAAGTCCCAGGCATTTTGCTAAGTGTCATTTACAAATGTTGTCTTGCTTGAACCTCACAACAACGCTATCAGGTAGATCTATTATTATTCCCATTTTATAATTGAGTAAACTGAGGCAAAGAGTTCAAATCACTTTCCCAGAGGAATAGCTAGAAAGTGTCTGAGGCCAGACCTGAACATCTGCTGCCAGTGACTATAGCTCAGAAAGGAAACCTAGCCTAGATGTATAGATGTGGGAAGCTATCTACATAAAGATGATCATTAAACCCCCTGAGAGCTTATGAGATCACAAGATAGTATTCATAGTCATCTAAGGTTACAAAACCATCAGAATTTTATATGTGGCTCTTGAAAAAAACTAAGAATAAAATGAAAAATATGAAATATATTGATTAAAGTTAATCATGACACCTAAAATAACACCAAAGAAATATGCCTGTGATAACTAGCTAGTAATAAATAAATATTAACATTTCTAGGAATATTACTGTAGTTCTTTTTTAATAACACTGGTTAATTCTGCCTACTTCTTTTGATTAAATAAGATGTCCTTTGGTTTACAGGACACATATCACTTCCTAGATGTTCTTAGACACAAGCAACATAAGCAATCACACAGTATTTCTGATTTATTGACATGATTCATTTAAAATCCCTGCTATCTTTCCACATTTCCTGTCCAATATGTGATAGAGTACAGAAAAATATAGCCCTAGATCCAACTATTTGATTAGCAAATTGAACCCATAAAGGGTCCCTGTACACTATAAGCTATTAGGTATCTAAAAGAAGGTCAAAGCAAATTTAAACCAAGTCTCAAAGACAAAGTATCTGGAGAAATATAATTTGCTTGGCTGCATCTAGTTATTTCCCTAGGTAAAAAGTTGACATTCAAGAGGTCAATCATTTAACCAATTCAGCATAAAGTTGTTGGGTTTTTTAATTAAATACTTGCTACTCTGAGAATTCAATCCATTTGCATCTGGTTTTAATGCTCTCCTTTGGTTGCTTTGATAAGGAAGCACAGTATTGAATAAGTTAATGAAGAATTATGGCAATATGCTTGTCTCGGATACAAATGTGTCTATTTATTAGATGGCCAAGTATTTTTGCAGTACTTACTGTATATCTGAGCAAGTAGAGAGAGAGAGAGAGAGAGAGAGAGAGAGATTGCTTTAGTTTTTGATCTGTTAAACAAAGTAAAACCTAGTAAAGAATCCTTCCAATAAGCTATTCAGGTGTCCCTCAACCCATGGAATGTCTTCAACTTGATTCAATTAAATTCAAAACATTTATTACATGTGCAAAGTATGATGCTAAGTAAAGTGGGGGGGGGGAACAACAACAAAAAAATGCAAGTCTCTTCGTTCAAGTCTAAATTCTAAGGAAGATATGTCATGTTTGCAGGTAAGTAAATACGAATTATACAATACAAATAAGGCGATGTCTGAATGTTAGGTAGAACTCGAGTTGAATCTTGACAAGAGCAAGGGAAATATAAAAAGGAACACAAATGGAGCAATTATACTGTTATTGATATAGATATATAGTAACAGATGCTACCTGAATGTAACAACCTTTGGCAGGGCATTGGATATACATGTAGACCTTGAGGTTTATAGTTCTTAGGTTGGGAAGAGAGGAAATCAGTGGAGATTAGCCTTCATATGGGAAGTTGGAGGTTTTTACAAAGAGAACACAGCCAGAGGTTTTGAGGAAAATGAGAAGAGAAAAGAAGAAATAGTGGCTGCATCATGTCAGCAATATGACTACAGTAGCTTGTGTCTAAGATATTTGCAGTTTACTTCAGAAGCATGAATAATGACTTCCAAATGGATAAGTGGAAAGTTTTGGATAAGCAAGAGTGCTCAAAGAAAATCAGACACATTGAATTGAAGTCTCCAACTTTCTCCCGATTACTTTCTCTTAATTGTGTTTGAGTTTTGTTAAAGAATGCATTTGCCAGATTTTATGTTATTTCTCATGAATATCTATGGTTTATCTCGTCTTTGTGTTGCCTTGTGTCCCTTTGTTTGCAGAATAAGGTCATGGAAGAGCTCTGGGAACTCCCCAGGAGAAGGGAATCTTGCCTAGGACAAAGTTGGGAACTCAACCCCCAGCCCAATGATAGAAAATGTTGCTCTCTAATTGGGGTTATAGCATGAGCCATTTCCGAACCACAAGTAGAATTATCATAAATATGATCTATATTTTAAAATATATTCCATAGATATGAGGCTAAGAATAATTATATGTAACATAGATGATTGGGAGAAAGAGAGATAGAAAATTGATTGATAGATCTTGTAAAACTTCCTCTTTCCTGTTGCTTTCTGTATTCTGAAATGTTTATACTTCTTGAATTTACAGTATTAAAAAACAAAAACAAAAAGACAGAGATACAACTGGTGAGATGACCTACTTGTTATTGGAGTGGGGGGAGGGTGTCAAAGGAGATATAAGTGGCAGCACCAGAGTTTGAACTAATATACTCCAACTTCATGTCAGTGTTCTTTTCATTCTTCCATGATGTGAACTGATCAAGTGGGTAAATGGAGGGCTGGTGCCTCAGTTCCAAAACTTCCTGGACTTTCTTTGACTTCCAGTCAGGACCAAAAATTGATCATCCTTTACTTGCATAACTCTCTTTTCTCTTCTTGCTCAGGGAAATTATAATCAAATGAACATTGTTGTTGCTATTGTTGCCCCATGAATACTCTTTGGTCTTATTGCTCAACTTGGAATTCCTGAGCAGAAATTCCTTTCTCTAGACACAGAATACAATACTTCATGACCATCTATTTCAGCCTCGTCCTTTCTGGGTACCAAAGTATTCTAACTGTATTCCTTCCATTGTGCCCTCTGACATGCTCTTTCTATTGTGACAAATTATCCTTCATAATAGTTGTGTGTCTTCCTCCTGGAAAATTACTTTGAAAATATTCTGGCTTTGATTTCCTACAAATGTGTTATTTCCAGACAATAATTCTTCTTTAACATCAGGACCTATTTCGTTGTGTGTGTGTGTGTGTGTGTGTGTGTGTGTGTGTGTGTGCGCGAGCGCAGCACCCAGCACAATTCCTGGCACATAGTAGAAGCTTTATATATGCTTGTTGAATTGAATTGAATTGAACTGAAGAGAACAAGTATTCTGGGCATAGAAACACAGGCACAGAAACTGAAGATGAAATGTATAAGTAATATCAAGTAGACCAGTTTTGTAAGCCTAATGAGTGTATGAAGTGAAGTAATGTGATGTCAAGCATAGGTTAGATCCAAATTGGAAAAGGCTTTAAATGCCACTGAAGCTCGGGAATGACTGAATGAGGAAATTTAGTTACTTCTTTTTTTTAAATTTGAAAGCACCAAGCACCTTTGACCCTTTTGAAAGCAATATTTTTAGAGCAGAAATATTGTCATTAGTGCTAATTAAAATGAACTAATCCAATTCCATTTCCAAAATGTGATGAGCTTGCCAGGAATTTTATTTTCCCTCGTGTATAGCATTGCCCAGTTAATTCCTCATGTTCTAAGTGTTCTGAATCATGGAAGAATGAAAAGAATACTAACTTGAAGTTGGAATATTATTAGTTCAAATTCTGATGCTGCCACTTATATCCATGTGACCTTAGGAAAATCGGTTAGCCTCTTTGTGGGTTAAATGAAGGGGTAGACCACAGGATCTCTGAGATCCCTCCCCGCTACAAACCTGTGATATTCTGATCTTATGATCTCACTAAAACAGATAGAATTGTCCCCAACTGAAAAATAGTCAAAGGCTATGAACAAGCAATTTTCAGAAGAAGAAATCCAAGTTATCAAGAGCCATACTTTTTTTAAAAGATGTGAACCACTAATCATTAGAAGAATGAAAATTAAAGGAACACATGTTCTACTTCATACTCATCAAATTGTCAAAGAAGACAAAAATGGAAAATGACAAATGTTGGAGGTACATGGAAAAACAGATAATATAATATATCACTGAGTGGATCTGTAAATTGATCTGTCCATTCTGGAAAGAAATTTAGAACTCTTCCTAAAAATTGGCTAAGTAATATTACTATAAAGTCGTCCCCCAAAGATATAAAAGAAAGAATCAGAATGTTAATATATACCAAAACATTTATAGCAGTTCTTTCTGTGGTGGCAAAGAACTGTAAACTAAGGGGGTGGGGCAATAATGGGAGAATATATCAAATGATGTAATAACATTATCACTGTAAGAAATGATGATTTTAGTGAAACCTAAGAAGCTTTGTGTGATGCAGAATGAAATGATCAAGAAAACAATTTATAAAATAACAACAGTATTGTAAAAACAAATTTTTTTCCAGAAAAAGTCTCTGAAATTCTTGAAACTGATCAAAAATAGTGACCCAATCCTTATTCCCAGAGGACCATGATGAAACATGCTTTCTATTTCCTTTTAGGAAGATCATAAACTCAGGTTACAAATGAACAAATATGATGTTTTGGAATCATTTTACTTAACTTTATTATAAGGATTTTAATAGGAGATGAAAAGAGTAGAGAAAATAGTATTCAATATTAGAAAAAATAAATTAAAAATAAAGCAAAGAGATTTTCAGTGTTACAAAAAAATAACACCTGACTTTTGTATAGCACTTTATAAATATTATCTCATTTGCTTGTGAAGATTAGAGAAAATGTGTAGTCCTCCATGTACTAAATTATTATTATCCTTTTTTACAGATGAGAAAATGAAGGTTCAAGTTACTTGTCTATAGTCACACAATTATTAAGTTTAGAAGTAAAATTTGAACTCATGTCTCTTTGAACTCCAGGTTCAGTATCTCTTCTACGATACCACACTGTTACTTCATTCCTCAAATACAGAATTTCAATGTCCACCTGGCCCAACTTTTAGTTCTGAACAAGTGTTTCTGGGTCACAAGTTAAGAGGAATGTGTTGTGAAACACTTTTCAAATTCTCTATTTTTCATCATAAGGTGAGTACTGGATTATATTTAAGTCAGAGAATTGTTTGATATTGAATTCTGCCTGAAGGAGGTTATCAAAGTTATAGGTCAATGGCCTAATCGAATGTGACAAACATAGCTTAATAGCTACAGACTACATCATAACTAAAGGTTAATCTTCATTCAGATGCCTATAATTAAAAGTTGCCTAAATCAGAAAGACACTATCAAAAAAGAGATTAAAATGTTTGAAGCAAATTACAATATTAATAACCATGCAAGCTTAAAAATCATGGATAGGTTATGCCATATGAGATTATGCTAAAAACATATTTGAAATATTCTTTTTAGAAAAAATTCACAAAGCTTTAAAGATAGTTTCTTGTGAATATCAAAACTTACTTATAAAGTAGCTACTATTTGTTTTTTACAAGAAAAATAGAACAGACAGGTCAAATCACTAATCCACAGACATTCTCCATGGAACTATGGAGATTTTCATAAAATGAGATGTGAAAAGTTTTAGTTCATTGTGTGTTTCATCTTTTTGTGTTCTCTTCTCTGACAGATAGACATTCCCAGACACAAATCTACAAATACTATCAATGCCTTATTTCAGCAACTGGACTTCAATTAACTTCTAAGTCCTTTTGGATAACTCATTTAAAGTTGTTTTGGGTCTGCATGTATGGTGAATCATTCACCTTATCTATTCTATCTAGCAACTACAATTTCAAAACAATTAACAAAAATTCCATTTTAAAAATTTTTTCTATGGCATTATTGCAAAGTTCTGGATCTGTGGTACCTATGAATTATTGTGAATGCCTAAATTTCAAGGACTTAATAATTTTGGAACTGCAATTCATTTTAAAATGACATCTATGGTGGAATAAAAGGGAAGATTCACAATTCATAAACTCTGCCATTTTGACAATGGAGCTTTAAATAAGCTCGAAACTGAGATCCAATCTTTTTATTTACGTAGGTCATAATTTCATATGCACATACTTAGCCACTTACATATCTACAGATTAATTCCAAATCTGAAGATGAAAAGCTCATTCATATTTCGAAATGTATTTGCCTTGAGTGGCTGGAACCTCCACAAAATCCCTACCTATATTGGAGAACGTTTGGCCAAATGGTGTAATATGATTACTCTGTAAGAAATTATTATGATTTCAGTGAAACAATGGCATGGAGGTGACTGTGGGTTTTCTTATATTTCCCTATCACTCACTTTCTTATTCCATCCTCTTTGATGATGGTTGCCTTAGTAAATGGATCTCAAAGTATGTCATCCTTCTCCCACGCTAGACAATTCATGGTTTACCAGATAGATTTCTTTCCCAAGTAACTTCCAGGGGACAGAATTCCAACTGGATGTCATTCAAATCTTTCCCTTAGAAGAGTTCCACATAATCACTATCAGTATCCTAGTTTCCTCTGTTTCACAGGTTTGGGGTTGAGCTGTTTTGTAATACAGAGCTTTACTGGGATCCTTTCCCAACTGAAAAATAACAATGTGACTGGAAAGAGTTGTGGAAGGAGAGAAAGGGGAGGTAGGAAGGGAGAAAACAGAGATGAGTAGGAGCCCCTGAATCACCTTTTACAGCCCCAGTGTCCCTTCTATAAAATGGGTAAGGGGAAATTGCTAAATCTGCCTGTTAAAGATTAAGGGATTAGACTTCTCTGATGTTAGTTCATTGAATTATTACCTCATTAGGGCTCTTGATATCGTAGACCATCAGTCATCTTTTCCACATATTTCCTATTTTTGAGAAATTTAAGAAGGTGTGAAGATTAGAGAAAATGTCTAATCCTCCATCTTTTTATCATGTGACCCTGATGGTGAATTCTTAAAGACTTTGTCAGTGAAATACAAATGCTAAAAAGTTCTGCCATGCTGGGAAAAAAAAAAAAAATTACTGGTGCCTTTGGACAGAGAGAATCCATGTGGCAAGTTCTCTAGCTAGAGAACTGATGAAAGTACAAAGTGGTCTTCGTTTCAAATTGTCCTCTTCTGTATCTGCAATAATAGGACCAGAAGGATCTCAATATGCTCAGCACAAACCTGAATAGAACAGCTGCCTTGGTCAAGCTGGCATGTAAATTTTACTTCTCACCTCACCCCACTCAAATCTGGTACCAAGATAACTGAAATGATAGCTATGGGACTCAGGGAGTTTAAAGTGAAGGGATCTGGAAAGGGAAAGGGAATGGGGTGATTAGGAAGTTAACACTAGAAAAGAAAGTTCCTGAAGCACAGAAAGAGGGAGTCATTTCCTATTCACATTTTTATGTACTTGCAGTTCTGGTTGCTCTATGCTAATTCTAGGTTTGGATTTTGACCAAGGTTATCACCATTCCCTACCAAGATTTTACTGAGACAAAGCAATAATCACATGAGGGGGAACAAAATAACCTAGAATATACTTTAGTCAGCAAACACTTTCTCTTCTTGCTAAGCAAAGAGGCATAGTAGCCAGTGAACATATCAGTTAATAACAGAAATGTATTTGCTAAACAACATAAAGAGTATTAGAAAATTGAAATCAGCACTGCCATACACACACACACAAAAAAAACCAAAAAACATAACAGTGAAACAATAAAAAGGAAAATAAATCTACAGAAAACTTGGGATGATGCTCAACAAAACTAGATCACACCAAACATATTTATAGTTGAAATGAAAGTAGAACAATAAACCTGATAGTGAAACAAAGCAGTCAGAATTGCTTTAGAAAGCTTTTTTCATAGTCACTAGAAACAGAACCAACACACTTGGATCACTTCAATCCTCGATGTGCTACATGAGAAAATGAAAATGACAGTGAAGAAGATGAAATTGGGATGAGCAACTGAATCAGAAGTACACACAGAAGAGAAATTGAAAGCAATATATTTAATCATACTGAGTTGATTTTCAAAGTAACTGAAGAAATACCAAATAATTAGGGGGGGAAATGGACAATAGTATTAGAAGAAAAAAAAAGGCAGTTGAAAAGATATAAATTACAATCTACATGATTACTTTTTCATCTTTATGAAAAAGAAATTAATAATAACATACAAATATTATGAAATGTATCCTTGATGAAAATATGAGAAGAAAACAGACAGGCTTTCACTAGTGACATTCTACATACAAAATGTTACATGAATATGGAATAGCATTCCCAATGGATTGAGGTCCTCTTCATCTTTGTATATGACATTAAGATAATTTTATAAGACCCCAGAATACAATAGAACTTGTTCAAGAAAGTCTCACTACTCAAAAGATATAATCTAAAAATCCAGAGTAAAAAATGAATTAATGAAATATGACTATTGAGACAACCCATCAGTACATAGATTTTATACAGGTACTGAAGAATTTAGCTCAGAATGAAAGAATATTTTTTAAAATTGTGCAGCATTTAGGGTCATTCCATATAGCTTCCTGACTCCCTGAAGAGTCAGAAATGTTTTAGTGTCAAAAGTCTTCCTATATGGGCACAAGTCAGAGAAAATCACAATCCCCAAAGTCTCAAAGTTACAGGTTATTAGAAACCAATGGGATGATTCTTGATATAAGTGGTCTACAAGATATTACCAATGATTGTACATTCAAGTAGTACAAAAGATATTAGGCATTAATATATAACTGGGGAAAAGAGAGGTGAGAAAATCATATAATGTAATCCAACTATTACATTATACAAAGCTTTAACAAGGGTCAACCAACTGGAGCTTTACTCCAGAACACTATAAAAAGTATAAGGTTTTAACACATGTATTCATCCAGCAGGATAAAAACATTTAGCAACCAACGAAGAACCTAGGACCAAGTTAACAAGAAAAATTCATTGAAATAGAACATCATCATTAATTATATCCATCTGTGAATCATAATAACAGTTCACTGCCCCCCCTTTGCCCTCATCTGAATTTGTCCCAATTTCCTCTTATATTTTTTTCATAATAAATTACAAAATTGGCTTGAGAGTATGTAAAATGCTACTTTACCCAGGCAGTAAAATATCTGTTTATGGCTTTTTTACCATAAAAACTGGCAAACTCTAGATCAGAGGTTCTTGCCTGAATTTTTAAATATATATTTTAATAATTCTATTTAAATATAGTTGGTTTGCTTTGCAAGCCCATGTATTTTATTTAATGCATTTAAAAACATTACTTTGGTGACTTCATAGGCTTCTAAAAATTGCCAAAAATGGTCCATGACATAAATAAGGTTAAAAACTTCTGTTCTGTGGAGGATTTGTAAGAGGAAAAGGAAGAAAGCAAGCACTCAAGATGTGGAGAAATAAATGAGCTTAAATCTTTATCACTGAAGAAAACATGAACATCCATGAAATCATAGATCCATTGAAGAAATCAGAATAAATCAACACCAAAAGTCCTTGTAATATATATCTAAAGTATGTTGTATATTAAAGAGATCAATTACTTCAATTTATAAGATGAATTATTTATATTTATATCCTTGTTTAAAAAGTCTATAGCTTTCATCATCATCATCATAGCTCATATTTATATAATACTTTATGACTCAAAAGGCACTTACTTTGTATAAATTACTTTATTTGATCCTCAAAACAATTATGTGAAACAGTTATGTGAGACAAGTGATATTGTTATTTCCATTTTTCAGAAAAAAACAGAGGCTGAGCACTTAAATGTGTGCCACAGGAATACACCGTATTTGAAGCAGGATTCTACATCTGATTTTTTATACCACATTACCCTTCAGGGTCATAAACACTAATCAAATGGTAATGTCACAGCTGAGGTTTATATGAACAAATTAAAAAGAAAACAATTCCTTAAGGTGGTTAACAGAACTTTTTGAAGGACTAATAGCAAAATAAAATAGATAGACCTGAAAATGTTTCATAGTCTATAAGTGAAGCTAAGCATCTTTTCTTATTCACTTTATATATTCTTATCAAAGAAAAAGATAAAGTTTTCTTTAGCAAATGACTGACATTCAATGATATCATTAGAGTTAGGTCTTGGATGAGAATGAAATACTTGAATCTTCTATAGTTAGACATACCAAGGACTTCATCATATGGCCATTTCTGCTACAAGGTGTCTACATGCTAGCTTTCAACTCAGTTACAGAGACAATAAAAAGCCCTAAATAATTGCCTCAAGGAGAAAAAGACTGAGATGCCAGTATTTTCTCAGATGGGATGAATATTTAAGCCAGCTGTGTAGAACAGAATGCCTAATATGTCTGGAATTGTTGACCTTCTCAAGTGTACCCATTGGCCACAGTAGAACTATTTTCTATTTCAACAGCAAAAATTGACACAAGTAGATTCATATTGTGACATTCGACATCCCACAGTACTTTAGTTATCGTGTATTATCTGATTCTATCAAATATAATATTCTATCAAATATTCTTAATAACCTCATGTTCTGCTTTACTAAACTTCAGTTTTTAAAGTGATATTAGTTATAAATTAGGAGAAAAAAATTAAGATATCAATCAAAAGTGGCAATTAAAAAACTGAAAATACCATGAATATTTTTTCTTAATAGGAAGACTTCCTTAATTTCTTATAATCAGCATGAGATTGGGATGCTCACAAATACTCCAAGGCACAATTCTACCACTGCTATTTGCAAAGCAGTATAAAAACAAGAGGAAGAAATGATTTCAGTAAATATGTGTGTGTATATATATATGTATATATATATATATATATATACATATATATATACACACACATACATATATATATATCTTTATATATCTTTATATATACATATGTAACTCACCCTCTGAACACTAGTGAGTACTCGTTCTACTCCTCAAAGTCTTCCTGCCTGAACATGCCACTAATATCTGAAGATCAAGCAAAAAAATAAAGTGATAAGAAGGGAAAATGCTCAGAGAAGTCACCTATAACAAGTTGTCTTTTTCCATCTGAAGTATAACTTCTGACCTAAACTAGCCATCCTTTTAGAATTCTTTGCCATATATTCATTACAATGAACCCAATAATTCTCAGGGCCTACTATGAAATAATAATGTTCCCAAAGATTTCTCTAGAATAAAATCTCAGTTTTTTAAAGAATCATACAAGAACAACAGCTACCTTCAGTAGTTGATGAGAATGGGAAAGTGCTACAAGATTGGAGACAAGCAAATACTGTCACAATTTCCAAAAAGAGAAGAAAGTCTGCAAATTATAGTTAAGTAAGCTTGAGTTAATTCCTGGTGAAATTATAAAATATATTATTAAAGGAATGGGTTTTTGAGCTATTAGAAATGAAGGGAGTGATCCCAAAAATCATCATGGATCAAGAATAAATATTAAGTAAACATTATTTCCTTTTTAATCATTACTAGATTTTAGTAACATCCTCAAAAAAGTCATCATATCCATGTTACCAATACACAGTGATAAAAATTGGGTTATAATAAAATTAAATAGATTTGGAGCTGTTGAAGAATTAAATGAGACTGGTAGAGATCCCTTGTGAAGCTCCCCGGAACTCTGTCCTTTGAACTGCTCTATTCAACATTATTTTCAAATAGAAAACTGGATTTTTTTCCAAATTTATCTTATTTAAAGAAACAGAATAAGAAAAAATAAAAAACAGAAAAGGAATAGAAAACAAAATGAAACAAAACAAAACGTGCCCAACAGAAACATCAGGGAGAATTTAAAATATATAACAACAAATACTAGTTGAAAAAAGTGTTATGTGTATGGAGATATATAGAAAAATGGCAGCTGATTAGAGTTCAAAGGTCAAAAAAAAAGCAAAGTAAGTTCATGGGAATTACCAGTGTCAAGGGGAAAAAATGTGACAGATTCCTAGAGCAATGTACAAGAGGAGACAATGAATAGGAAATATTGTAACCCTCCTGGGTAAGGAGGACCAGAGAAAAGGAAAAAAGATGGTAATGTTACTGAAAAGGTTTGAGCAACAGAAGAATGTAACTGAAGTATGACCTCATTCCCTTCAATGAAGTAGGTTATCAATCTAACAAGCAAACATTTCTTAATTACGTTCTATGTATTGGGAACATGGTAGAAGACATTCCCTATCCTCATAGATTTTATGTTCTACTGGCAGGATACAATATTTACACAGATAAATATGGAGTATAGGCAATATTATCACACACTACCAAAGTATGAAACAAAAAACTGGAAGAATCAGGAAGGAGTGGTTGAACCAAGCCTAGGGATTAGAGGGAACCTAGTGATTTTAGGAAGCAGAAGTGACAAGAGCATGCATTACAGCAGAGAACATCAGACTATGCAAAGGTTTAGAGAAAGATGATGGATTATTGCAGATGGGGTACAGCTAGAAGGCAAGTTTGTGTAGACAACAACAGAAGAATTGTGATTAATATTTCTGGAAACATAAATTGGAATGAGATTGTGAGGGGGATAAATACAAAAACATTGAACAAATAGAGTCAATAATACTTGCCAAATGATAGGATATGAATATGAAGAGAAAATAAGAAATCAAGGATGACTTACAGATTACAAATCTGAGTGACTAGAAGAATGATGGTACTAAAGAAGTTAGAAGGAAATGAATGTTTAGGAGAAAAGATAATGAGTTCAGTTTTGAACATGAATTTTTGTATTTATGGGAAATCTGGAGGAATATATCAAGCAAGCAATTAGAGATGTAGGACTCTTAAGACTTAAGAGAGATAAGATCTGGATATACAGACCTGGAAGTCATGGGCATAGAGATGATAATTCAATCAAGAAGATCAGATGAGATCACTAAGAGTGGGAACTGATAGGGATAATGGAGCATTCCAAACTCTGTCTTTTGAACTGTTCTATTCAACATTTTTATCAAAAACTTTTGATAAAGAGAAAAAGAATAGCTGAATAGACTTCATATTTCAAAGAAAGAAAGGAGTGTTTTGTGTGTGGGTGTGTGTGTGTGTGTGTGTGTGTGTGTGGGTGTCTGTCTGGGTGTGTGGGTGGGTGGGTGTGGGTGTGTTTTCAGAGAAGAGGGGATTAGGACAAAGTCCTAGTATCCACTTATAGATAAGGAGTAGGATATGGATTATGAATATGCAAAAGAAAGCAAAAAAGATTGGTCTAAAGATGGGGAAAAAAAGGATAACACAAGAAAACCCCACAAAAGAATACCCAGAAGGAAGAATGTTCAGTAGAGTCAAACCCAAAAAGAATGAGCACTTAAAAAAAAAAGTGAATGGTTTTAACAACAAAATTTCATTGGTGACCTTGAAGTAGTTTCAGTCAAGTTGATAGAAGAAAACCATATTACAAAGGGTTGAGAATAAGTGAAAGAGTAAGAAAGAAAAACCAAAGAATGTAGACATCTGACTATGAATAAAAGAAGAGTTATAGCATGATAATATAAAGAATATAAGTGTAAGCAGTGATAAGACTTGTGAGAGAAGATGAGATTTTAAATAACTCATGTGAAGAATAAGATAAGCAATTGATCACAGTACAGTAGAAGGATTATTAAGCAATTAACAGTCCTGTTGAACTTATGCATGGTGAATTTGCAATGGATTGAATCAGTTAAATTTTATGGCTCTTCATCAATGTTTAGCAGCCACTGGAACTACAGAGCAGCAAAATTAGCAGAAATCATTGAAGTTTGAACATTCACACATCAAAAAATAACTAAAGTTTAATGATTCAGAGAATTCTGGTGGGCTAGAGATGAATCATAGAGTAATCAACAACAGGATCAATCAGTATGATGGGATTAATCTAAATAATTTCTGAGGTCTCCCATTTCTAACATTCTATGATTCTAACATTTTAATCTTTAACCATTTAGTCTCTGGTGAAGAAGAGAGAGCACTGGACTTGGAATGAGGAAGACCTGAGTTCAAATTTTGCCTTAAACACTTACCATATGAACTTGAGCAAATTGCTTAGCTTCAGCTGCCTCACTTTCCTCAACTATAAAATTGGGATAATAATAACACCTATTTCCCAAAGTTATTGTGAGGATCAAATGAGAATTTTTAAAAAGAGAGAGAGAATATTTGTAAAGCATGTAATACAATGTCTGGCACAGTAGACATTTTTAGATACTTATTTATTTACCTTCCTTCATTTCTTTATTCTTTCTTTCTATACTATCAGGATGCCCTTTGATCCCTTGGGAAAGATTTATTTTCTCCTTTGCCTTTTTCCAATTATCATGGATCTGTTTTATACCAACTTAAAAAAAAAGTAATGATATTGAAATACTTTTTACCACTTGGTTAAGTACAATAAAGTGCACAAGACTATTTTTCCTAATATATTAGAGTAATTTTGTTTGTTGTTCTTTAACTTCTCTTTAACTCTTTATCTCAGTTCTTCATTCTAGTTTTTCAGACATAGGTCACACATAATTTACTCTAGGTATCCTAGTCTATCTGATCTTCCTAAAAACAGAGGGGAAGAAAAGCATTAAAAGTACCTTCCTTTGCACAGTCATCCATCAGCTGACGGTTTGGCACGTACAAAATGGAAAATAACATGCAGTTTCTTTATCTGACCTTCATTGTTACTTTCTATTTTAAGTTGGAGAAATTTTTAGGAGTTTGGGGAAGAAGTTAGAATCCATTCAACATGCCATAAATTCAGACACAAAACCACAAATACAAGCTTCAAAAATCTGTGAAACATATATAACTAAAGCTATCTCTTCTTTTACCCCTAGTTCTTTAGGGTAACAATAAACTACATTAAATTAAAATGGCAAGAATCTTTATTAATAATTTATTTTTTCTAGCCATGACAGAGATTTGAATGGAATACCCTGATATAAATGAAAATGAAATATAGAATGTACAAGGGTAGAAAAAGTAAAATCCCTCAGGTACTTATTTAGTATACTGAAACAGCAATTTATCAAGAATAAAGTGACTTACTGGCACAAGCCAAATCTCAGGTGCCCTGTAGAGAGGACATATAGGCTATATGGTCACTTTAATTAAGTAGTATCCTAAATCATTGCATATACCATTCTTCAAAAGATTCCTGAGTTTATCCATTGGTAGCACCATAATTAATACAAATGGCAATCCCTATATACCTTATCAAGTTGTCTTTGTTGAGTTTGCTTCATTATAAAAGGAGAGGTTTTTCCTAAGGAATAATACTGCCACACAGTGATAGCAGTCATAGAAGAGCAAATATCAGTGGAGAATAGCAAAAAGCATATAGCTCTTATGAGACAGAAAACAGTTTGTGCCTCCAACATGCAGCAGAATGAACGTTCTGCTCACAGCCACCCAGAATTCAAACTTTATATAAGATTTTATATGAATTTTTTTTAAACAAGAGCTGTCAGTCAACATGTATTTTGAAGTTCCATAACTGCTGTCCAGGAAGTGAAAATACCACAATGGGAATGTTTTAGAAAGCCAGGAGACCTGAGGACTCTGGGCTTAAGGTAGGCATGAAAATTAATAGAGGAAAAGATTAAGAAATGAAGGTAGAGGGGACAGAAAACAAACTTTGCTTACTTCATAATTTTTTAAAAGACCTACCCTTTTCTGGCTTGTGTGACCCTGGGCAGGTCACTTAACCCCAAATGCCTCAACAAAAAAAAAAAAAAGGCCTACCTTGAGAGTAACTGATATGCTACAAAAAATAAGGTTTGTCCTAAAAAACCCTTAATATAATATTTCCTTTTTTTCTCTTCCTAAAAAGGAAGTAATATAACTTCTTCATTTCAGCCAGTAAGCTGAGGGGAATGCAGCCAGCCAGGAAAGTCATGTAATTAAGGGAATTAAATTTTCAGTAATAGCTAGAAGATGGAAGGAGTGGCAGGAAAAAAAAAAAAAGACTAAGGATGAAGGGAATTTTGTTGTCTATATAACAGGAATTTCAGAGGGCTTAATGGAAAATATGGATGGTGTTTATTTCGAATTTTGGAATGGGAAGACGGAGGTAGATGGAAATAAGGAATCAATTGGTGAGGTGAATGTTATGGAGCTTGGATGATGAACTACATGGTTTCAGAATCACTAGGATATATAGAGTGTTGCTAGATGTAAGAATGTTAGTCATTGAGTGCAAAGCACAATTATTCTTCTCAAAAGAAGTAAGAGATTACACTATAATCAAGTGCAATACGAGAAGGGAGGAACTTTGTTAAATAGTCAGATGGGAAACTCCACTTCAATATTCCTCTTTCCTTGGAGGGCAATTTCCAGATTCTCCTCTCAACCCTATCACTCAGGAAGCTCTTCTCCTTTGGGGTTCATGCTATTCCTATCTACCTCTTAATCAAAATCCTGGAAGTTGTTGTCTACAAACTTGCAAATCATTCTCTTTCCTTCCTCTACAAGTCAGTATATGGCTCGCAGTTTTCCCTTCTTTGAAAATCCTAACTTCAAAATGAATATTGACTCTCCCTCAAACAGACTAATCACTCAGTTCCTCAACCTACTTACCTCTCAGGTCCCATTCCTCCACTATACCTCAGCTACATAAAAAGATGTTTATATGTTTCATCCTGACATTAGCCACAAATGTACCACCTCAAGATTCCTGAAGTCTTTTTATCCAACCATAAGAGCTTTTCACTTCTTCATCTGTCTTTTTTAAAGAAAAGTATTCTTCATCCACACCATGATCTACAATCCCCTTCATTCCCTCCCATTCACCTCTTCTACACAATATACTCTCTTTTTTTCCCCATCATATCTCCTTGATATTTAATCTAATTTAATTCTATACTTTCAGCCTCCTTATCATTTCACTAATTGTGTGAGGTCCTGGTAGGCCTCAGCCTTGGATTCTACTACATATGTGCTGCTGAATGAAGAATAGAAAATCATATAACTGTTTCGACTGGGTCCAATTACAGATTTAGGTTACATAACCTCAATTAAGCCTTCACTGTTGCTAGATAATATTCCTATTCTTCCCTTATCAATTTACTGTCCCAGTCTTGACATCAGCTTTTCTAAATCTTTTCATTCTTTCTTAAACTTTTTATACTCCTTCTACCCACATCTTCTCAGCTAAAAAACTTGTTTTATCCTTTACAGGAAAAAAAAAAAAAATTAAAACCATATACTGAGAGTTCCCGCTTTTTTCCTCTTCCTCAACTCATATCACTAATATTCTTTCTGTTACTATCTCTTCCTCCACTTCTCTAAAATGATTAGGTGGTTTTTCTTCTTACAAGGGGAATCCCTTCACTTGCTCAAATAATCCCATTCCATTGTATCTCTTTTAAAATATTTCCCCTCTCTGCAGCTTTTGACACTGGTAATCACTTTCCCCCTTGATACTTCTTTCTAGCTTTTGGAACACCATTCTATCTTGATTCTCCTATCTATCTAACAGTTCCCTCTCAGTCTAGTTTGGTGGATATATAACTTGTTTATACATATTTGTTTGTTTATTGCCTCTCTCATTAGAGTGTTAGCTTTCTTTTGTATTTTCAGTATTTAGCACAGTTCCTGGAACATTCTAGATGCTTAATAAATGTTTATTGAATGACTGCTTACCAGCACATACCTAAAAATAGCTGAATAAGCTATTAATTAACTTAATTAATTAGCCATTATAGTGGCTACATAACTAGTGCTATAGTGAACTTTCAGTATGAAAACCTCATTGAACTTTATACCTATTGCTAAAGGTGGAATTTGAATCTATATCTTTCTGACTCCAGAAAGCATTATCTACATCACGCTATATCTTATGAAAGTATTTAACCAATGAAATATATAAAATCACTTCTGCCAAGAATTATATTAAAATAATTCTGCTTTAGAAGACCACTGAACTTTTAGTGATTTTTTTCCCCTATGAATCTATTTTTAAAAATAAATGAATAGTTTTTCTTTGGATTTAAAATAAAATCCTCATAAAATTCTACTTCCTTTTCTTCAAAGATAAAATTATCTCAAATTCATCTCAAAGATAAAATTGTGTTCTGTTTTGTTTTATAAAGTCGGGTTTAGTGTTTTCAAATCAGCAAAATGCATTTCTATCTACTTTGAGTAGATGTTAAGCAAATAACACCCAAAGTCACTAAAAAGAATTTCTTTCTTTACGAAACTGTCAGTTTTGTAGTTAATATATGTCTCTAAGAAATATTTTCTTCATGAGTTAGTTTACTTTATATAAAAAATGGAAGTGATGACAGCTTAAGATTGTGAAACCTAAGAGCATGGGGAATAGTTATGCTTCTATCCCAGTGCCCTCAGTTATCATTCAGGGAAGCAATTCCTACATAGATGCAGCCTGGCAACTATTTCTGCAAATGTTACAATCACAATTACTTAAGACCTAGAAAAGAATGTTCTTGTTATAAACATTCTTAGTGCTACCAAATGGTTCAACATCAGAAACTGGTATTTTATTAGTGAAAATGGCATTAAAGAAGAGATATTAACATCTGTTCTATTGTACACTAAGAATCATAGAATTTTTCTAACCCCCACTGTTAAAATCTTTCATATGTTTTGTTTCCCCCATTAGACTGAGAGTTTCTTGAAAGTAGGAACCATCTTGCTTTTTCTTTTATATCCTATGTGTTAGGTTCTTACTAAGTACTAATGAGATAATGAGATATTGGGTTTTTACTAAGTGCTAAGTCAGTACTTGACAATTCTCTAGTTCCGGCCTTTCCTGGTAGTTTGACTTATGAATTCCTAAGGAAGAGCTTGTGTGCTTGGGAGGAGCAAGCTCATTGGTTGAAGTGGTTCTTTCTGCAGAGAGCCCCATCAAGCCTGATGTAGTGCAGAGACTTTTTCCATCTCTGGAGTGCTGTAGTCTTTTATCCTCCCAAAGAATGGGCGTGGGATAATGCAAGGGCTTCTGGGAAGAAGTACTCCAACCAATGAGCTTGCTCCTCTTAGAATTCCTAAGGTGTAAACACCCTTTAAAGGCCCGAACCAAAGGTCTGAGCCAGAGAACTGTCCAGATAACCTGAGTTCTCACCTTGTCACTGTCCAGACAACCTGGACACTGGCATTTCTGATTACTAATCTTTTGTCCCAACCAGTAAACCATCAGTGGATTTGTAGATGAAACCAAATAAATAGCATAGATTGAACACACAAAATGAAGTTACAAAGGTATTTTCTTGAAGGCTGTATTAACACAAAATGAGGTGTTTTTTTTTTTCTTTTTACTTTAGATCTGACATGAAATATAACCTGCTTTGAAGGGAAAAAAAGATGATCTATGTTCTAATCCAAATATACAAATATGTATTACATCCCTATCACATCAGAGCTAGAATCTATGGGCAAAAAGGAGAATTAGAACACCAACTATCAAACACTTATAATATTCTTCCCAGATTTGTAGTCCTTAGTCCACCCAAGAAAGATGGGTAGGAGAAATATTAATTAAATGATAACAAGCATCTTAAGTAGTCAAAGCAAAAGAGTCAAAGTACTTTGATAGCAATGTGCTTCCTTTCCAATGTTAACCTTTCTACCTAAGATGCCCTTTCTTCCATTAGACTTTAATTCCATCAATTTTCCTTGAGTTTTTCTTAATCCTAAACCTTTCCTTCTCAATCAATTCCTTCTATATTACTATATTCATAAATTTTCCCTTCTCTAATATAAAACAAAAGAATAAGATTCAAAGCCAACAGCAGAACTCTCCTTGATCCAATTACCTTTTCAAGGTACCCACTTATTAAAGAGACCTGGATTGACCCAGAATTCAACATTCTTTAGTCTTGTCAGTCTGAGTATCTTTAAATATTAAATCTATTCAAAGAAAAAAAATTAAGTTTGGTTGCTTGTTTGAAACTTTTTGGCTGAATAATCAGATGAGAAATCTCTCAAGAACAAGTGTGAGTGCAAGATTTCTATTTTAAATTACTTTTTTGGACTGTATTTCAATTTTTCACGTCAGGGCCCAGGAGAACTCTAGTTGTACAGAAATGTGCTGTTTTACTTTTCATTTTTAAAAAGGTTAATGTTCAGTCAAAGATATGGGAGCAAGGTTGGACCTATTTGAATTTTATTCAAACTGTTTCTTTCATCTTCAATATCAATCCCCATTTTCAATTACCTAAGCTCAGTTCAAGAGTTAAAAATCCCTTGGGCTATAGAATTTAAACAGTCAGAAGTATATTCAAATGGCAACTAGAATACTTGGAACCTATTTTAATTTTCTCCCAAGATACATTTGTAACCTTAATTCAACAACAACAAATCACAGGACCTACTAGAAAAAGATAATGATTGATTAATTGATTGAGTAGGGTGGAGAGGGAGAATTTTTTTCTCAGTACTCACTACTACTAAAAACTCACAAAACAGCAAAAAGCAATAGGAAGTACAGAATTTTAAAATTATTTTAGTTAACAAAAACAATGTATTTACATCAACTTGGTCATGCCAGACACTATGTTATGTTCTGGGGATAAAAACAAGGCAAAGAAAAACCCTGCTTTTAAGAAGTTAATAATCTGAGATAGACAACATATCAATAACTATGTACAAATAAGTTTGCAGGATAAACTGGAAACAATTAAAAGAGAGACTATTGTAGTTGTAGTTGTATAGATCCGTTGTTTTTCAAGCATTTCTAAGTCTTTGTTTTCCCATTTAGTATTTTCTTGGCAAAAATACTGAAGTGCTCTCTCATTTCCTCCTCCACCTTATTTTACAGATAAGGAAACTGAGACAAACTTAACTGATTTGCTCAAAGTCATATACCCAGCAAGTTCTAATCTTAAGTCAAATTTGAATTTAGGAAAAATGAGTCTTCCTGACTCTAAGCCTACCATTCTATCTTTCACATCATCAAATTATTCAAGAGAGAAGGCTTTTATTATTATAAATCATAAGTGATTTTCCTTTCAGGCTAAATTTTGATATGAAAATGGGTGCATTAACAGAGATCCTCTTTCATTTCTAAATTTTCTAAGTATACTGATTCTAACAAGCTTAATTTTGGAACAGAAACATAATGTTACATTCTTGCATGTCAAGTTTAGGTTTGGAAACATACAAAGTTTTCACTTATCATACTATATATGCAAATATATATTTCTACATAATATTTTGGTATATTTGTTATCAATTCATAATGACCTATAATACAATTTTTACAAAACTTCCACTGTACAAAATGAAAATGTTCTTTTCAAAATTAGGAATTTCAACCCATTTTATGGGTTACTTTAAAAGTAATTACGATATTCAGTATTTGTTACTATAGAACTTCAGAATTCATCTAGTTTCTAATTTCTTCAACTGTGTGACAATGTGGGAAGATCACAAAATTATGATTTAAGTAAATGTTTGATTTATATACCTATATACTGGGGGTTACATAAAAAAATTCCTCTGACAAAAAGGAGTGGCAAGTGGAAAATATTTAACAAGCCCTAATCTAGTTTATTCAGTTTTAAATAAGAGTCCTCTCTACCATGTCCCTGATAAATTATTGTCTGCCTTTGCTTAGAAACTTCTAAAGTCAGGGACCCTATGACATCCCTAAGCATCCCTTGTCACTTTTTGACTGTCATTATTGTTAGGAAGCCTTATCTTCATCAAGCTTTATTTAAGTTTTCTCATCTGGAATCAAGCAAAACAAATCTAATCATTCTTTAAATATTTAATGACAATCACCATGCTCCTCCTTACCACCAAGTTGTTTCCTGTTCTGGCTAAATAACCCCAGTTTCTTCAACAAATCCTTATATGACATGACTTCTCACCAAACTGAATGCTTTTTTCTGGACCCAATCTTTGTCCTCAATGTTCTTTCTAAAATGTAATACCCAGAACTGAATATATTACTCACCATATGTCTTGAGTACACCAAGACTATCACCTTCCTTTTTTCTAAATACCATATTTCATTTAATAATAGAATCTTAAATTATTAGTCTTTGTGATAACTGTTATATCATTTAATTCATATAAGTTTAAAATTCATGGAAAAACTAATTCTTTTTCATACCATTTTCTACCTGCTCCTTGTGCTGTTGATGATTTCTTTAATCCAAATCTATCATTTATATAAATCTATCCCTATTAAATTTCATTCTAAGAGTTCTAGCAGTCTGGACCCAACAAGAAGGAAAAAAAAATCTAATACTTATTTTGACAATCCTTCAAATATTTGAAAATAGTTGCTATTCCTTCTCCTTTCCCCAAATTCTTCATTCTGTCAGGATCTCTAAGGACATCAAATAACTTCCCCAACAGGTAAGGTTTGCTTCTGAGTTTTCTGTCACCTACAAATTGACAAGCCTTCCATTCATTCCTTAATCCAGGTTTTACAAAAATAGTGAACAGCAAAGATTTAATCTGTTAAATACTCCATTTAAATTAGTCTTCAAATGATTAAAGGACTACTACACAGAAGAATAATTAGATTTGTTTTGCTTGATCCCATATGAGAAAGGGAGTAGGGGAGAAAGAACAGAAATGATACTTTGGACAACAAAAACCAAATCAATTAATTGATCAGTGAGCATGCAATTGTCAACAAGTACTTGAGGCACATAGTCCTTGTCATCTTAGAGCTTATCTTTTAATGTAAATAATAGCATCAATCAAGCCATCCTAGGCAGCAAATATCTACCCTCCCTTCTCATCCCAATGATATCTTTGCAAGAACATTCTAAATAAGAATTGAGAATATGTTTGATGAAACTCAAGAGAACAAACAGATTTTGTAGATTATTTTCTGCATCTAACAAAATCCTGCTGTACTTTTTGTTTATTAATTTTTTGGGGAAAAGCATTGTAAACAAAATATATCTTTGAAGACTCTTCTCAGACATGTTCCCCCCACACATATCAAAATCATATGTGATAATGATATTGTGATTATGCATGTAATTGTTTAGTAAACTAGCAAGAATGCACATCAATCAAGTCACAGAACAGGGAGATGTACCTTCCAAGATCTTTATCAGTGTTATAGAAAAGGTCCTAGATAAAGTACAAACTAAATGTAAGTTGTATGGCTCTCTACTTGCAAATGTCATTGTATGATTTATATTAAAGACCTACAAAGTCTCTTCAATGCAATCAGCAGTAATGCCAGAGATTGAACAGATTCATTGATTCATGTTGTATGAAACATCACATAAGAAAAATGTATATTACTCAGATGAGAAGCAAGCAGCCTGTTGAATTAGTACATCAATATTAATTGCATTTGTTATAAATGTTGTATTGTAATATTTATATTGTAGTTAAATTTTGTAAATGGACAATTATTCAGGCCCAAATTTGAATAGCAAGGGGAACTCAGTCTAGATAACATTTGGAAAACTGAGAAATGTTCTCAGTGACATATCCCCTATGACTGGTATATATACTATAAGCCAAAAACCCATCTTTCACATTAATATTCTCTCATTTATTCCCTATAAATATCACAAAACACCACAATTTTAGAAGAATGTAAATAATAAATTATCCAACATGTCAGAGAAAGAAGTTTGGTAGGCATACCTAGGTCATAGTTACAAGTGTAAAAGTGATATAGAAGAATATTGAATTTTCAAGATAAGCATGTAAAAAAATGAACAGGCTGGTCCTGTTCAATAGCAATAATGACAGATAATAAGTCTGAGTGCTACACTAGTAATTATGGGATATTAATGAAGTCAGAGAAATGCCTCCCTTACACAAATATTATTAATATAACTTACATAAAGATATAGATAAGAATAGCACAGAATCAGAAGATGGGCGGGGGGGAGCCCAAGATCTACATTAGTGGAGAAATTAAATCAAGGATTTACCAAAGTGCTCAAATTTAGGAGCCATCCCTTAACTTATGAATAAAAGATGTCTAATAGTCTTCACCAATTAAAGTGTTTGCTCATCATAGACGTTGCAGAGGTTGGTTTGGTAGACTAGTGGAATGCTATATTGATTTATTCTCCATAATAGTCACACTAGGATTCTGACACTGACATCACATCAGCATGCTATTCCTGTTGGAAGCAAAGAAAATCCTAATTGAGCAGGATGGACATAGGAATTAGAGACTCCATTTTCTCCAAACAAAGTCAGAGGAAATTATACCATTAATTAGTAATAAGCCAGTCAATCAAATTTTTTTCATTGTCTACTACGTGCCAGGCATCATGTTAATCACTAAGGATACAAAGAAAGACCAAAAAACAGTCCCTGCTAGCAAGGAAATAATGATTATCAAGCCTTTTTGATAAATAAAATCAAACAATTGGGAGATTTTCATTCAAAATAATCTCTTGATAAATTTAAGACCATTTCATTGGAGTCCTCTGGGATTTCTGTAATGGGCTCCCTTAAAATTTCAGAAATGTATTGCCAGTCTCTATAATACAGCCAGGTAGTTTGACCATGAAAATTGCCATAGTGGAAATAACAGGCAATCATCAAGCTAGAAACATCCAAGGTCATTATTCTCCACTGGGCACAAGATTCTATATTAAAGTAGTTTTAACTAGCGGCAAATATGCCATTGTAATTTGTTCCTCCAGTCAGAGGAAAAGAATTCAGGTTGAAGGTTCAGATTCTCCTGCAGGGGTTGATTATATGATTGCTGGTATGTTTATGAATAAATGATCTTAAAATAATATAGCCACAGCTTACATGCTTTACAAGCATATCCCAAGGATCAGGGTCCCCCCACAAGTAGCTCTAAACTTACATGTATCCAGGACCATTCTAGATACCTGAATCTAAGAGAAGTCAGAATCTCTTTGGTTGAAAAATACCCAACTTGAATTTCTCCAGGAATATGTCTAAAATGAAGAAAATGCGATCTAGAACTTTTCCCAAATACGTTGTCAGGATCCTCACATTCATAATAGGCATTTACCACACAATATGAATATCAGGTATTAGAAAACAAAGATAGAAGAAAATAATATAACTACTAACTTCAAGGAGCTCACAGAACTATTTCTCTACATTCCAGAGTAAATTATTATAGATTGGTGATGTCTTAGAATAATCAATTTCCTTTCTTTAAAGCTTTAAAGATCAAAATGTACATGTAATTTCATAAGAATCTTCAAACTTATAAGAAATATTGATACTTGCATATCTATCTGTGTATAAGGTAATGGAAAAATATATTAAGGAAAACAGGAATGATAGGCTTGAGTCAAAAAAGAATTTATATGAATTCTGGATCTTCTCAACCCAGAAAAATCAGACTTTTATTGTAAATCATCCAAAGTAACAGAACATTTGGATGGGTTGATGAGCACACTGAGCTGACAAATTTATTGACATGAATGGAACAACTGAAATAGTAAGGTGAGGGCACACTGTGATTTCCAGGAAAAAAAGTTTACACTTCATTGATGATGAAATGTCAAGGATAATTTAACAACTTACTGTGGTTTCATACTAATGTCAATTTAAAAAAAAAAAGAAAGAAAAAGAAAAAAAGACAAAGCAACAAAGTCAATGTTAGCTTAGAATTCAAAAATAAAAGCAAGTATATATAAAATTAAGAGGAAGAAGAGGGAAGTAAATTATTTCTGCAGAAAGAAACCATCATGTGTTAAAGTCAATGAAAGGTCACAGCTGAAGTTCTTTTATAAGAAATAATTGCTGTCATATCCCTGGGGGACAGATGATTTTAAAGTTTGCTCTCCTTGTGAATCAGCAGGAAGATCAATACACCTGTATCACCTCCTCTAGAAATTACTGAATTTTAAAAAATAATAATTACTATACAGTAATTCAAGCATATATGGGAAATGAGGTTAATTCATTATTAACTGTATTCCCTATACTCATAATTCTGTTGGTTTCAAAGTAGAAAGGGGTCTAAATGGTAAGTCTGATGTGGGAAGTCCTCTACAAATCATAATCTACATAAACATTATCCTCTGAAAATGAAGCATGCTATCATATTCTCAAGCCATATTTTCTACCAACTAAAATATCACTAACCAACTGACATCTCTTTTGGCCATTTTGTAAACCAAAAAGCAAATTCTAATAATTAGGTTTGGATGGGGCTACAAAGTTATCTTAACTCAAGTGCTTTTGAGTCCAGTTGCTCTTTGATTCACTTAAACACCTTTAATGTGTAAGTATAATACAGGTGGTTCTATTCAAAGGAGATAAATTAAAATAGGATAATATCTGTAAAGCACTTTGAAAACCTCAAAATAATATGTAAATGTTAGTTATTATTATATTAGAATTGGAGAAAAAAAAAAAGCTCTGTCTTGTGATAGTATATTTCTTCAGGACCTATTTTTGTCAAAATAGTGTGTTTTAGAGCCATAGCCAGGCAAGGAAACTGGCACTTTACTCTTGGGAAGTGAATTTAAATAATGCAAATAACATTTGTAGTCCTTTGACAAGCTACAAAGAGAACCTAGTTAGCAAGAATAATTAGTTAAAATAAGAAACTATTAGATGGTGATATGCTGTGAACTTCTAGGCAGGTTTTCCTGTTGAGTACTATCCCTAGATTGCTTTATATGCCTCATTTCTCTGGCTCTAAGCACAATTTGTGGTCCTTGCCTAAGTATAAAAATTTCTAATTATAGCCCAGAGGTATATATGAAAGAGAGTGTGGAATAGTAGACAAAAGGCTACTCTTAAAGTGAGAAAAATTTGAGTTGAAGTCCTTCCTTGGACCATAATAACTCTGTTGGGCAAGTCACTTAAGCGCTATCACCCACCCCATTTTCCTCATCTTTAAAATGGGGATAATAGTAATACTTTACTTCCCAGAGTTGTTGAGAGGAAGAAATAAGATAATTTTGTAAAGCACTTAGCACAGTGCTGGGCACATAGTAGGCATTAAATAAATACTAGTTATCATGATGATGATGATGATGATGATGATGATGATGATGATTACTATGTGATCATAGAAAAAGCATTTAACCTCTTAATGTCTTCAAGTTATTCTCTAAGACTATAAATTACAGATGAATTGCCAATCTGCATTATTGGAGGATGTTTCCATACCAGAAAGCTCCCCTCACCAATGAAATTATAAGTTCAGGCCCAAAAAATGCATATATGTACTCATGAATTTATGACAGAATCCAGATAAAGACCATATAATAATACCAAACTGAAACTTAGATACTCTTAAATTCTTACTTACATCAAAAGAGAGAAAAACATGCATATGTTTGTTTTTCCCTGGCTTTTAAAATGCATTGGAAACCTTCAAGAGAGCATATACTGAAAATTCTGAGCAGTAGCACAAATGATTTTATTTATATATAGTCAATGAAAACTTTAAAACAGAATCTGCCTCTGTTAAGCTTTGTTCTATGTCCTCCATCTTTCCTTCTTCAATTCCTACTCTTCTTTAAATTCATTTGAAATATCCTTGCTTCCCAGATCCTGCCCCTCACCATTGCTAACAATCTTCCTTTCATTCTTTCCATACTTCACATAATACTTTAAAAAAACACTCTTTCTTCCTATCATATATATATATATATATATATATATATATATATATATACACATCTGATCTTATCAAATATATATATATATATATATATACATATACTTATATCTCTATATATCTGAACAAATCCATGCCTATCCATTCTGTGCAGTTCTCATCAATGCCCATAAGATGCCCAGATGCCAACTACTAGGAGCTTTGAGTTCTTTTAACAGTAAACACAAAAATGGAGCCCATAAGCTGTCCACTGGTTATTTCTTTTGCCATGTGACTGAAGCATCTCAGAAATAATCAACTAAATAAAGGGAATTTTAAGGTGGATTCGGAAGGGTAACAAGAAAATTTAAAAATAGAAAATATCTGTACAGATTTTTGTAATAATCTCATAATCATTAAGAACAGAAAAGCCACTCAACTCTCTGACTAATGAGCCTCTATCTCAATGACCTTAACCCTCTCCATAAAACTAGGCCTTACCCCCTTCCACTTCTGAGTGCCCAAGGTAACACAAGGAATTCCACTCCTATCCGGAATAATAATTTTAACATGACAAAAAAATCTCCCCAACATCCATTCTCTACCAAATCGCCCCCTGCCTAAACATAAATATCCTCATCACCTTTGCAATTCTATCGACTATCTTAGGAGGATGAGAAGGACTCAACCAGACCCACCTACGAAAAATTCTAGCCTACTTATCCATTGCCTACATAGGCTGAATAGCAATTATTGTACACATTAACCCTACCATGACAATCCTTAACCTTTCATCTATATCATAGCAACTCTAACTACATTTCTAACCTTTCAAACACTACCAAAGTAAAATCCCTTGGTGGCCTATGAAACAAATCAACGCCAACGACCATCATCATCTTCCTCACACTTCTTTCTTTAGGAGTCTTTCCAACCCTCAAAGGTTTTATGCCTAAATAATTCATCCTACAAGAACTTACCACTAACAGTAAAATCACAATAGCCACCATAATAGCTCTCTCTGCCCTACTAAACCCATTCTTCTACATACAAATTATTTATGCATCTAGCCTCACCATATTCCCCTCTACCAATAACTCAAAAATACAGGATATAATAACTCAATAAAACCTATAACATAATAAAACATCATAGTCCAAGATATCACTGGAGATAAAGAAGAAAGGAAAAAAACTGGATTATGCCAAATATTAAAAAAAAAAAAAAAAAGAAAGCCCATTCTTAAGAGCATTGAAAGGGTCAGTCCTCAAAGAGAAGAGATACCAAAAATATGAAGAAAAAAATCTAGCATAATTAGTTTTTTTAAGTGACAGAGATCAATAATTATTAACACATATGACTATGTTTCTTTTTTATAAGTACAATCTATACATGGATTGACAACATGCTTAATAAGGTTATTAAAAGAAACTAGCAGGCTTTTAAGTGATATTACACAACTGAACATATCTTCTTACTCATACAATTGAGTGAAAGATGTAGAGATGTCAAACACTCTACCGGAGGAGGTCTCATTGCAGCCAGCACCACTGTCAGGTAGAGGAACTAGATTAAAATGTAATTGTAAAATATTTAACCAAAATAAATAAAAATAAAATAGAATAAAGATAGTGGTAATAGATAGTTTTCTGAATCTATATGTAATCTGCATACTATTTAATGACACTTATTTCTGAATTTGATGCTACTGAGGTAGAAGATATAAGATCCCATTGTATTTGTTGTTTGTTGATAAACAACTATTTTAATATATCAATAATACGAAGAGATGACTAGAAGAAGGAAAATGGAGAGGTGTAAAGACCTAAATTATTTGCCAAGAAAGAGATGAGAAAAAAGTTTTTATAGTGAAGGAGAAGAAGGGGAGAGAAGGGGAGAGAAGGGAGAGTGAGTGAACCTTACTCATCATAATTGGCTCAAAGAAGAAATAACATACACATTCAATATGGCTATAATTTATCTTATCCTGTAAGAAAGTAGGAGAAGAAGATACGTGAAGAGGGAGGGTGGTCAATAGCAAAAACACTTTTGAAGAGGGTTAGGATGAAAGGAGAGAGAAAATAAAATAAATAGAGGAAAATACAGTTAGCGATGGGAAACATTTTGAAACAAATTTCTCTGATGAAGGTCTCATGTCTCAAATGTATAGGGAAATAAGTTAAATTTATTGAGAGATAAAAAAGGGAGAGACAGAGAGACAAAAAGCTTCCCCAATTGATAAATGATCAAATCATATGAACTATTCCCAAAGGGTTGTGAAATCATATATATATATATATATATATATATATATATATATATATATATATATCCTTTGACCTAACAATAGCACTACTAGACACAAATTCCAAAAGAGATTTTTTAAACAGGAAAAAGACCTATACACAAATATGTATAGTTACTCTTTTCTCAGGATGAAGAATTAGAAATTGAGGTGATGCCCATCAATTGGGGAATGACTGAATAAATTGTGGTATGTGATTACAATGGAATATTATTGTTCTAAGGGAATGATGAACAAGATGTTCTCAGAAAAACCTGGAAAGTCCTCCATGAAGTCAAACTAAGTGAAATGTACTATGTACAAAGTAATAGCTATGTTGCAGGATGATCAGCTCTGAATGATTTTGATATTCTTAGCAGTACAATGATCCACAATTGATGTGAAGGACTTATATTAAAAAATGTTATCAATTCTCAGAGAAAGAACTGACCATGTTGATACAGATTTGAAACATGCTCTTTTTAAAAATTTATTTTCTGGGGGGGAGGGGAAAGAAATCTATGTTTTCTTTCACGACAGTTTTATGTTTTGTTTTGGTTTTTTTTTAATGGAAATAGTTTGCATAAGTTCATATGACCTTCTTAATGAGGGATGGGTTGGGGTAAAAGGGAGAGAATCTGGAACTCAAAGTTTTAAAAACAAATAAAAATATTTTGCATGTAATTGAGGAAGCTAAAAATACTAGATATTAATATACATATATATATGCTACTCCAAAATCGTTGATTTATAATTAATAATCATTTATTTAGCATAGTATATATTTAGTGCATATAATAACACTACATACATATATTACAAATATATAAAATCTCAGTGAATTTTCACAAGAACCAACTAAGTTTATAAAAAAGAGTAGATTTTTCTAAGCCTTCACAAATACTATAAATATACTATCCTTCTCTCCTAATCTTAATCTCTAGTTAAACAATTCAATTCTTCATTATCCTCTACTCTTAAACCTATTTCCCCTTTGTTGTATCACTAATCACATCATGCCAAATATTAACCCTGGATTATTTTCACCATTTGTCTCTTCCAATCCCATTTATCCTGGAAGTCATACACTTTCATTGACTGCTTCTACTTCAAATTTATTATCTAATCTTATCTGAACTCCTCACCATCCCAAAACAATCCTTTTCCTTTTCCCTACATAATTCTCTGTTCTATTCATCACAGAACTACTTACTTTCTCCAGTAACTTTCATCTCTTTCTGTCTTGTACAGCAAAATATCCCTATCATCATCCACTCTTTCTCTCTGAGCTTCAATCTTTCCCTATCTACTGGTTCCTTCCCTACTTTACTCAGATGAAAGATAATAAAACAAGCACAAGAAAAGTGAGAAAATGAAAATAATAAAGGGTATAAAAAAGAGAAGGGGAGATAAGGGGAGAAGAAGCAGAGCTAGAGAAGGAGGCTGGGCAGGAGAGGAGGTGAAGGGAGGAGAAAAAGAGAAAAAAAGAGAAAAAAAGAGAGAAAATGAGATTTGGATAAAGAGAATGAGAAAGACAGCATGAGTAATAAAGGAGACAGACAAAGAAAAACATAAGGAGAGAGGAACAAAGAGACAGAGAGAGAAGGAGACAGAGAAAAAACAGAGACAGAGAGAGTTGTTCTCACTGAGCACTCTGTGGTTTTTTCCAGGCATGTTAAAACAAAGTGAGCTTCTTCAACTATTTTAGCAGGCAACAGGGAGTCCCTGATATTTATGAATAGAAAAGCCAGGAATATTCCTCACTTATGAATACTTGGAATAAACACAAGGAACTTGCTGTTCCTATCATTCCAAGAGAAGTGAAAGGATAACTTGATTGTGCCAAAAGAGGCAGATCATAATCAGCAACAAACATTTTGCTTGTTTCATCTCCTGAAAGAAATTATGGCCAAGAATACCAATGGCAAATCTTGTCATAAGGAAAATCACCAAGTCTCTGACATCTCCACAAGTTGGCATATTTTTGCTATGTGGAATATCAGCTAGAAGCCTGTCATAATTATCCAAATGTTAATTTATCTTTCTTGGGCAGGAAAATAGCTGAAACAAGTTTTCCTAAAAAATATTCCACACTTAATAAACCCTTCAGCTAACCAAGAAACTTGCCTTCTTCAATTTGTTTTCCCAATGCCCATTCTAGTAATTAATGACTAAGCATCTCAATCTCTCAAAATGTCTATATTATTTCAGCTTGTTTCTCATATCTAGAGAAGAGTAAATAGATCACTGGCAAATATTTTCTAATTGATTTGTTCATTTATTCAAGAAAGATCAACTATGTGTTGCTGTTACTAAGGGTTTTCAACTAAACAGGCTTTCCATATTCTTTCATAAAGTCATTATACCTATAGGCATTTGATTTAAGACAAAATTTCAGTATATAATGCTGCTCATAGTAAGCACAGATCCACATTATCAAAAAATTATAAAGTTTAAAATAGAAGTAGTGCATCCAAAATCTAAGGAATAAGGACAATAAACAGTCATAACTGATCATGAATAATGTAGGGAAAATGAAAGAGCATCACCTTTACTAACAGTATGTGAAGACTAAGGTCTTGTGCTAGAAGAGGGGCCTAAAGATGCAATGTTAAATCTTCATTGAGAGTTTTTACACTTCAGAAATTGACAAAAGTTACAAAGCAGGACTTGATTTATTCTTTTGTTGCTTTTTTAAGCTTAAGTAATACAGAAAATGTTAGTTATGAAGATTCAACTTAAAAGTGTGTGTATTTTTTTAGAACTGGTTGCTAAACATTTACCAACACACCTCTGATTAGGGATCAGTAATGGATATTTCAATTTTAGCATTTGCTGAGGGAACAATGCTACAAGCTAAGAGGTTTTGTTGAAATAAGAAACTTTTTAGAAGAATAGCAGGGGAAGGAGGTATAAGTAATTCAGTGTCATTCCATTTCAGCCCTTAAATAAATACAATATTATCAATCAATTACAGAATCACAGAATTTAAGAATTGGAAGAGACCTCAATAGCAATCTAGTCCAACTCATAGAACAAGGATTTCTCACTCTTATGTAATAATAATAATAATAAAAGGTAACAGGCACTATAATATCTTTACAGTATCATCATCTTTGATTGTCACAACTACCCTGGGAACTAAGTGCTATTATTATCCCCATTTTACACATGAGGAAACTGAGACAAACAAAATTTAAATGACTTGCCCAGGGTCACACAGTTAGGAAATGTCCAAAGCTGGATTTGAACTCAGGTCTTCCTTACTTCCTTACAGTCCTCCATCTACTGTGCCATCTAGAGGACCCTAACAATGTGCCTAACAAATGGTCATCTAACCTCTGAATGAAGACCTCCAAAGAAAATGAATCTTCCATCTCTTTCTTGAATCTTCCATCATCTTTCTATTTTTAGAATGGTACAATAGGGTTCTGATGGTATTGATGTTATTTTTTATCTTTCTGAAATTAAACTTAAATTAACTTCTTTATAACTTCTAGCCATTGCTCTTATTTCTACCTTTGGAGACCAAATAGAACAAATCACACCCTTCCTCCAAATGTCAACCTTTTATTCACATACCTAAACAAGCTTTCGGTTTCTTCTCAGTTTTCTCTGACAGGTAGTGTAGTGATTTAAGCATTGGGGCTGGAGTCAAGAAAATCTAAGTTCAAATTTAACTCTGACCAGTTGCTAGCTATATAACACAGTTTCTTCAACTGTAAAATGGGATTAATAATAGCACCTACTTCCCAGAATGGTTGAAAATCGAATGAGATTATATTTGTAAAGTTCTTTGCATAGTATCTGGTACATAAAAAGTTCTTAAATTTTTTTCTTCCATTCTTCCTTCTTTCTTTCTTTTCTCCTTCTTTTCTAGGCTAAAAATATAAATGGCTTCTCAATTCAGACAATATCACATAAAGGACTAGCTCTGCCTTCCACCCAGCCCCCTCAGCCATCATCCAGTGTAGCAACCTTCGTGATAATGAGAAAATTGTAATTCTTTCTGCAGGGTGGTACATAATCCCATGTCTTCAGCAGCTACCACTACTAATAACCAGAAAAGAAAGTCCTTATCGCCAAAGTCTTTGGAATTGTCAGATAGTTAAAAATCAGAAACTGATATGAGTTCAAGATTTTTCCCAAAAAGAAAAGCAAGCATTATGAAAGAGAGAGAACTGCAGTTTCACATAGAATCTCCTTTTGTGTATAGAAATGCTCTTTTTTTGGTGTTTAAATTTATAATGATTGTTTTAGAAACATATACTTTTATCAGGGACAGTCACCTTAAGGAAGATGCATTACTATCTGCTTTCTTGTTGCTACCTATGTACCACTGGATCTTTCTATCTGATTTGTGGCAGAAACCTCCTGTATCTTTTGTCTTATGTCCTATGTCTTCCTTTACAAGAATGAGAACTTCTTGAGAGAAGGGATTCTCTTGATTTTTTATTTGCATCACCAGAGCTTGAAACAGCAATTCTCACATAGTAAGAGCTTAATAAATGCTTTTTCATTTGTTCACTTAGCTTATTTCTGACAGTGTCATATGGAACCACTTGAGTCAACAGAAATGGGCAGTTTTTATTCATTCTGATAAATCTTTGGAGATTTTCATGCCTCATGACTCTTTATTGTCATTTTCAGGTTGACAGACAACACTTTTAGCACCCCTGGGCAGGCAATCATTGACTGCTGTTCCTATTTTCCTTTTCTGTCTCTAAATGATCTCTCTTGTTACGCCTTCTATGATTTTCTATATCATTCTTTGGAGGAATGATATTTGCCCCTCCTCAGAGCATATAATTCTCTCCTATTTAGAAAAAGTCTCAAAAGTGTTTTGTAAAATAATCTTTATTGATAGATTTTACTTTATGTGTTATATTTTATTTTACTTTTAGCATTTCTCTCAGTATGCTTCAATTTCTCACCTCTGGAAACATATTTTTTTAAAGAAAAAAAGGAAGGAAAAATTCAGCAATTAGCCAAAAAAAAAAAAAAAAAAAAAAAAGAGGCTGAAACCTTGAAAAAGTATGAAAATACATGCATAGAATCACATCTGTAGACTTTCTTCTTATCCAAAGGAGCAGCACAAAAGGGTCTTTTCTTTCAGACCAGTTTCACTCTATATAATAATTTTGCAACATTGAATTTTGATAGTTTTGTGGTTGTTCTTTGTATATATATTGTTCTAGTCATCATGTATAATGTTTTCTTGGTTCTGCTTACTTCATTCTGTACTAGTTCATGTATATCTTTCTATACTTCTTGCTATTCCTTATTTCTTTTTTAAAATTTCTTTTATTTTTAATTTGTGGAATAAACGAAGCATTTTCATGACATGGACTTTTTAAAAGTTGATTGAATATGAGACTGCAAGTCTATTATGTATAATTTGCTATTTCTTTTAAATATATAACAAAATTATCATATAAATGATGTTATGTTACAATACAGTGATATTCCATTATATTCATGTTCATTTATTTAACCATTTTCCAAGTAATGGATATCTGTTTCCAGTTCTTCACTGTCATAAAAAAATGCATCTATAAATATTTGGTGATGTGGAACCTTTCTTCTTATCAATGGCCTCCTCAAGGTATAAATCTAAAATGGAATCTCTGAATCAAAGAGCAAAGGTACTTTAGTCATTTTATTTGTCTAGCACCTAGAATTACTTTATCATAAGAATTACTTCACTTCTGCCTCACTCTCCAGCTCTGCTTCTCTTCTACAGAAGCTCACTTTCCTTTCTACAGGTGCCTTTCACTCTCCACATTTACCAACTGCTCTTTATGTGCTATCTTCTCCTATTAGAATATACACTTTTTAAAAGTAGATATGATCTTGCTTTTTTGTTTTTATCTCATTCCTGTTGTATAACCCCATTTGATGTCTTCTTAACAAAGACACTTTAGAGTAGGTTTACCATTTCCTTCTCTAAATTTTACACAATAGGAAACTGAGCCAAACATAGTTAAACAACTTGCTCAGGCTCACAAAACTACTAAGTTTCTGAAATTAGATTTGTACTCAGGTCTATCTGACTAAAGAGCCAGTGTTCTAACCAATGTGATATTGTCCTTTCTTTGGCTTCATGAGACTACACCATTAGTTGCCCCTGGCACAAAGAACTAAATAAATGCTTAATCAGTCCATCTATACATCTATCTATCTATCCATCAAAGATCATTAAATAAGACAGTTGTTTTAAGTCAGAGAAGCTGGGCTTGATTCCAGGCTGTGAATTTAATTGTATGATCTTAGGTAAATCATATTATTTTCTAGGCCACAGTTTGTTGTAGGAATAATGGCATTTTTATTACCTAATGCAACAGCATTAGCACTGTCTGAGAATAAACACTGAAGTATATAAATGACCTACTATTAATGAGTAGGGGAATTAGGCCTGTGATTCCATTGGTATAGAAAATTCCTAATGAGGAAACTCCCTCTACCACTGTGGGTCATAATCAACTCTGAAATTTGTAGTTTTAAAGTATTTCCTAAGGAACTGGAAAGTGAGTAGATGCTCACCAGTTGAAGAATGGCTGAATAAGTTATGGTATATGAATGTAATGGAGTATTATTGTTCTGTAAGAAAAAATTAGCAAGATAATTTCAGAAGAGCCTGGAAAGACTAATATGAACTGATGCTGAGTGAAATGAGTAGAATTAAAAGAGCATTACACACAGTAATAATAAGATTTTGTGATGGTCAACCATGATGGACCTGGCTCTCCTCAACAAGGATAAACTAGGCTCTTCATTCAAGACAATTCCAATGGATTTGAAATGGAAAATTCCAATGACATCTAGAGAAACAACTATGGAGACTGAATATCATCTTGAAGCACAGTATTATCACCTTTTTTATCTTTTCCCCCCATGTTTTTCCCCTTTTGATCTGATTTTTTGTACAACTCAACAAAAATGGAAATATGTTTAAAAGAATTGCACATATTGGGGTTAGATGGCACAATGGCTAAAATATTGGCCCTGGAGTCAGGAGGATCTGAGTTCAAAATCCAGCCTCAGAAACTTAATATCCATTGGCTATGTAATCTCATATCACTTAACCCTAAGTATATCATATATACACAAAAAAATTATACATATTTAGCTTATATCACAGTGCTTGCTAACATGAATCTTACAAAAATGAATGTTGAAAACTATTTTTACATGTATTGGGGGAAATAAAATAGTACTGAAAATTTTAAACATTTTTTTTAAAAAGAAAGTGTTCTCTGGGTCAATAAAAAATCAAGTAAATTGCCCAAGATCATGCAACTAGTAAATATTAGAGATGGAACTTAAACTCAGGTCTTTCTGGCCCCAAGATTATCTCTCTAACTGTATCACAGTCCCTCTGTTTATTATTTATTACATTTGTTAAACATGCATTTACAAATTATTTATTCTTAAAATTCAGTATCAAATAATTGTTTTAACTTGTGGACATGAATATTTAGCTTTCATGTTATATGTTACACAGATTTGCTAGAAAAATCTAATAATTCACTTCAAACATAAAATTCACTATCTTTATAAAACTTTATAAAACTGGTAGCCAAAAAAAAGAGAAAAGAAAGAAAAATAAGAAAAACCAAGAAAGAGCCAGTAAAAGCAAAAAAGCTCTAGGCAAATGATAGAAAAGCACAGAATCCTGACAGACATGCACCATGGTCTCATGGGAACCTTACTGATGAATCTTTCAGGATGTTGAGAGCCTTCCTTAGAGGCCAATTCCTCAGTGTATTGAATCCCCAATAGAGTTCATATTAGTTGAAATGTGACACCCAATTTGTTAGCACTCTTCTCTTCCCTCATTTCTCAAAGCAGTTGAAATTTAAGGGCAGTCTCTAAGGTCATAAAAAAAATAAACACAAGTAGAAGTGTACATGGGTGTTTTGGAGAGCTGCTTCTTCTTTAGAATCTATGAAAAAACACAACAGGATGAACATTTATGCAGAAAATCTGTTGAATGTTAGGCATTCATGGTTCATTTTCTCTTTCTTTCTGGAAAACTAGGGATCTAATCTAAGGGAACAAATACATCAGATATATACATATCAGATACATGATCGATCTTTCCAGTATTGGGGTAGCTATTTGTGTAAATATTCCTGGATGATCTTTATCATAAGAGCATCATATTAATAAAAAATAATGATAATTTAGAAGGCAAAAATATGAAAAAATAAAAAGGTTGTCCTTGGCTTAAATCAGTCCTGCTGTAATGATTGATTTGTAGATAGAAGTGATATGGTTATGGATGATTACACTTTTTATAGAGAGACAGGAAAGGTATCACTGAACCTAATTCACTGCAGATTATTTTTCAAAGTGCTTTCTAATGTGAATTATGTATGAAGAAATCAATATTAAGCAAAGTTATAAGAACAAAGAAATCTATTCAAATTCTAAAATTTGGATGGGGAAAAATTTATTCTAATTCCTCTGTTCCTTGGAGTAGGGACTGTGATTTTTTTTCCTCCAAGGACAAAGAGAATTTAAGCTTAAAATCCTTCCAAACCCTAAGATAATCGATACAACATCTACCTTTATGATACGCTTGTTTCTTCAGGTGCTAAATTTTATTTGGAGTCATAATGGTATATTAGTTCCAACTACTATACCACAAACAATTTATAAATTACAACAAATTTCCAAAAGTCATTCATCTTACTAGAGCAGTTGTACTTTTTTTAGTAAGCCTGAAGTCAGAAAAAAGGCAATACTCAATAAGTTCAAACATGTGCCCTTCTTTTATTGACCTTGTTACAAAATGTTCCACTAGGAATTCCCTTTTCACAGTGCATAAGCAGAAATTATTAGTCAGTTCTCCCACCTCAAGAGGCTAGTGTTGGAATTTTAGTTTGGTTTCAAATTTTATGTATTATTGTGCAGTTGGCCATTAAGAGCCATAAAATTATGCATTTTTCTTATCTTCTTCATCTTATGAGATAATTTCAAATAACATTTCAAAAATTCTAAAACTGATGATTATTAAAAATGTTTTTAATTTGCTTCCATGCTTTTGGTCAGGTTGTCATTATGCTTATTTTAGGAAGAAGATAGAACCATTGCATTTCTATATTTTTCAACTTACAAGCAGCATTTCAACGAGAGAGAGAACAAATAACAAAGACTTTTTCACTTTTAGCTGTTTGCTGATAATTAATATTTTTTATTATGGTTTACTACAAAATCCTCTAACAAAGAACTGTGTTATTTCTTTGGGAAAAAAACTGAATAGTTAATTGTCTGACTGCCCTTTAGTTATGGCTCAGTTATTCCTTAATTACATTATTATTCACAGATGACCTTAATGGCTTTGATTTACTATTAAAATCAGTATAATAAGAAAGCCTTAAAGTGCTCAGAGATAAAATACAGATAGATTTTTCCAAAAGCACCATGATAATTTGATATAAACAGCACACAAAAAATTTTTAGATGAAATTGATACATCTATGTAAATAATACTTTAACCAATCCATACTAGCCATATCCAAGCCACTACTGGCAGCTGAGAGAGACCTAAGTTGCTAGGAACCTCCAGAGTCTAAATTCTATGTGCTAAGGAAAAAAAAAAAAGATGAAAATAAATACATACAATTTACCTGCTAATCTTTCTCCCAAACCCCAGTCCCAAATCAAGAGATAAGTGGAAATCTGTCCCATCACTTCAAATTCAGTATTTCTACAAAAAGGTGATGATCTTCCCTGTTAAGTTTATCACTCTTCCAAACTTCCCTATTTCCACTGAGACAACATCATCTTTCTAGAAACACATTTTCATACACTCAGAGTTGTACTTACTTCTTTCTTCTCCCTTAATCCTCATAACCAATCAGTCTTGGTTATTTGACCTTCATATAGCTAGCTTATTTCCCTTTCTTGTCAGTCACATGAGCATTCTACTAGTCCAGACTCTTATCACTTCTTGCCTGAAGTATTTCAATAGCTTTCTTCTGGTGTCATTGATTCCAGTATCTCCCCTGTAATACACATGGCTGTCAAAACATCCATCAAAGGCACAGATCTGACCAAATTCCTGACCATGCTTATTTAAGTCTTCTAATGCTTATAGGATAAAATTATAAATTTAACTTGAAGTAGGTGAAGCTAACCACCTCTGAAGCAAATCATTGCACTTTTATGGCACTAATTGTTAAGAAGTTTTTTCATGACTTCAACCTTAAACTTACCTTTTTGTAACTTCTATTAATTAATTAAAATTAATCCTTGTTCTCACCTAAAGGACAAACAGAATAATGAAGTGATTTCCCCCTCCTGACTCAAAGAAAAAGGTGTTTGTATTCCTTTTCAGGAAAAGATCAAATGACTTGCCCAAAGTCACACAGCTATTTAAATGTCAAATTTCACTGAGTCTGGATTGTGACTTAGATATTTCTGACTCCAAGTTTAGCATTCTAGAGAATACACCAGGTAGAGTCTACTATTCTAGTATATCTTACATTATCTGCCAGTAGTTTCATATGGGCAAGTTTTGAATTTCTAACTAAATTCTAAGTCACAGTAGAGCAAGAATAGTGTTTTCTTTTAAATAGATGCCCAGACAAAATTAAATCTCATGATTTGTGATACAAATTCAGAAACAAGCATTTAGGAATCAATAGAAGGAAATTGTAATTTTTTAAATTCCATTTTTCTCCCACAGAATTTAAAATCAAATATTCCAGTTATTTTCATGCTTGACTAACATGAATCCATAATTCATTAATGACACTTTAACTTGAATGGATAAAATCCCCCACCAAATCCCTTTGTTTCAAACACACAGACGACAAGACTCTAAGATTCCTTTAAAAAAAAAAAATTAACAGATGATGCATGCATACCATGGTAAATATCTTGGTTGTAAAGGATACATCTGTAATCTGAATGTCTCACAATAACATGAAAAATGTTTTTAGTTTCCCTGAATAGAGCATGTGTGGTACTGTATCAGAGAGAATTCATAAGAGAACGAACTCATTAAAAAGATTAGAGATTCCTCATTATCCCACTTACAAAAGTCAGCAATCACAAAATGAATTTAAATATAGATACCAAATATAGTCATTTTCACAGGTTGGGAGATGAAGACAATTTTTTTTAATTGAGCTAGTAATTTCTGTTGAATGTCATGATCATAACATATGCATATACCTCAATTTCTATATAAGAAACTGCTTCCCATCCATATTTCAGGACTTAGTTCAAATCAGAGTTTTGGTGGATTGAGAAGAAAGAAAAAATATTTCACCTTTTTTAAGAGAACAAACTATTTTAGAACCTTGGCACACTATATATGCAAGTGGATACTGCTAATCATAACTGATGTTATCTATTCATTAAAGAAGCCCCAGGACCTCAACTTGAAAGCACTTCGTGGGACTTTTTTGTTATGATACGTACTTTAAAGTAATAACACTACACGTAGTTCCTTTTTAAAATATTCATCACTCCAGAATCCTCTCCTCCCTCACCCATTAGGCTAAACTAATGTGATTTTGCCTTATGTGCAGAAGGTGTCAATTACACAGTATATTTGAAATTTAGTAGAAAGAATTTCTGTTTAAAGTAAAAAGCACAGTTAGAAAACTAGCAGTAGAATCATGCACTGAGATAGTAGCAAAGATTTCCAAGTTGTCTGGTTAAATGGTCCAGTTGAATAAGGAATCTTTACGGATAACTAAATCATTAATTCTCTATAGGGCACCATTAACTCACACAAGAGGCTAGTTCATCATGAAGGAGTTGTGGGTGGGAAGTCAGGGGGAATGAAGAAACTGATTTAGATTTGCTGTGTCATGCTTAATATAATTACTCACATAGCTAAACTTTTTTTCTAGCATATGTGCTTTTTAAAGATGTGATAGCTCTCTGAAGAAGTTGATACTTTTGAACTAGTCCTATAGCAGTGAAATGTTTTAGATCATATTCATCCTTTCCAATTTTGTAATGCCAAAAAAATACAGTTAATATACAGGATGAAATGAATATATGTCTTAATAAATTTCTTTTATTAGGCTACTCAGGAATTTTAAAAAACTTTCTCATTAAAAAGAGACAGATAAAAAAGAAAACAGTTTATAAATTCTATTTGTAAATGGCTCTATAACTAATTTTAAGGGTAAATTAAACCTTTGATTATGTTCATTTTAAATTTTAAATTATGCTTAGCTTACTTTGTAAGTCTTTTAATGTACTGGAGTAGTAAATGAAGAGATGGCTTGTTGGCCAGTCTAGGAAGGCCTAGGATGGAAACCATTCTGTAACATATACATTTAGCTATATACTTGCCAAATAACTTGACCTCTCACAATTTCCAGACACTTTCTCAGACTAATTAGACATAAGTATCATGTAATCATAGATTTTTGATGAGAAGGAACTTGAAAAGTTATCTAGTCCAACCCCTTCTATTTCTAGATGGAAAAACTGAGGGTTAAGTGACTTACCCAGGATCACAAAGATTTCAGAAAATGGCAAAACGAATTCAGTTCTTTTGATTCCAACTTAATTAATTTTCCATTATATCATGCAGATATAGTATCTGGATTGAAAGGAAAAAATAATAAATTTTGCCCAGGGGAAGTTTCCCTTAATAATGAAATTTTGGGCTCAATTTTGGGCATCTTCCTCAAAAAAGCTCCTTTAAATGCCTGTTTAGAACTTCTAGGTCATGTAAGCAGCAAGATGACAGATTAATATGCACCAAATTTAAGCAACTGCAATTGTTACCATGATTTAGAGCACAAAGAATCCAAAAGAAGGTAACCTGCACTCTCCCCCCCCAAAAAAAAAAGATAGGAAATTACTCTCACTGACCCTGAGCTCCTTCAGTCCCTCAGATTCCTTCCACACTACAAGGCTACATTATTAAGCCCAAAAACATAACACAGGTTTACATTAAGACCTATCCCCCCCCAAAAAAAAAAAAAGTTCCAGAGAGACCCTGGCTCCAAGGTGCAGTTATTTACTTGCACCTCTTCAACCAGCTCGGCCTCCACACTTCAGGAACAAAAGCTTGTCAGGGGAACAACAATACTGCAAAGGTCCAAATTGCTATGGCTAATAAAACCAAGTTCTCAACTGCCAGAGAAGTAAGGATAGAACAGGTCACCAGGGCAAGTGCACATGAGGAGCTGTGTAACACTCCACCAAACATGAGAGAAAAATCACAACATCCTGCTGAAGACAGCTCTGATCATCCAAAAGTCACTGGGGCAGAAACCAAGGCTGGTAAACTGTGAAATACCAGTATAGGAGAAAGCTGAGACATTGAAATCTAGCTTCCAAGGAGAGAGTCAGGAAGTGATGATTATATGTAATGAGAATAAACTAGCTGCAAGCATTCTCAATAAGAATAATAATCATTAATAGATGATGATCAAAGAATATGAACAAGCAGTTTTCAAAAGAATGCAAAATATCCACAATCACAAGAATAATGTTCCTAATCATTAATAATAAGAGATATGTAAATCAAATACTGAGGAAACTGGTAAAAATGACCAAAAAATGTCAACAGTCATTAATAGAGCAGTCATAGAAAGAAGCACATACTAATGCATTATTAGTATAACTATTTTGTTTTTTAAGCTTTTTATTTTCAAAACATATTCATGGATAATTTTTCAATTTTAGGATAATTGACCTAACTTATATAGTCTTGTGTTTCAGATTTTCCCCTCCTTCCCCCCACCTCCTCCCATAGATGGCAAGCAACTCAATATATGTTATGCATGTTAAAATATATGTTGAATACAATATGTGTAAACATTTATACAATTATCTTGTTGCACAAGAAAAATCATCTCAAAAAGGAAAGAAAATGAGTAAGAAAACAAAATGCAAGCATAATTATCAAAAGAAGTGACAATGTTATGTTGTCCACACTCAGTTCCTACAGTCCTCTCTCTGAGTGCAGATGGCTCTCTTCATCACAAGATCATTGGGACTGGCATCAATCATCTCATTGTTGGAAAGAATCATGGTCATCAGAACTAATAATAGTATAATATTGATGTGTCTGTGTACAATGAGCTTCTGGTTCTTCTCTGTTCACTTAGCATCAATTCATGTAAGTCTCTCCAGGCCTCTCTAAAATCATACTCCTGATCATTTCTTATAGAACAATAATATTCCATAACATTCATATGGTATAACTATTTTGGAAAATAATTAGAATTATGCAGAAAAGTGATTAGAATGTTCATATCCTACGACCCAGAGATTCTGTGATTGCTTATAAACCCAAAGGAAGCCAGGGATAAAAAAAAATATACCTACATATTACTTTTTTTATGACAGCTACAATTAGAAATAAAGTAGATGCCCATCAAATTGGGAATGACTAAACAAATTATAGTAAGTTAACATTATAGAACATAATGAATACATAGAAACATGGAAAGATCTATATAAACTGATTCAAAGTGAAGTAAACAGGACCAAGAAAAGAATATCCACAGTATTTATAACAATGGAAAAAACAGCAACACATTTAAAAAGCAAAAGCAAATATAACAAAATTATAAAGCTCAAATAGGACTCAAATTAAGAGATGTGGGAAAAAAATTTCCCCAATCTACATTTTCATGGAGGCAGGAGGTCCATATATTATATGTATATTATATGTGTTTTAGACTTTTTCACATATTAATCAATTATACTTTCACATATAATCATTTATATAATGAATGGCTCTCTAGAAGGGGAGAGGAAAGAATACATTGAATATTATGATATAAGAAAAAGAAAATATCAATAAAATGTATTTTTAAATAAGGGCAAAATAAATGGTTTCTTATATCTCTTTTATATTGAATTTTCCAGAGTGCTGTCAATATTTCAGAAGACTTTATCTATGTAGGGGCTTCATCCACCAGCTCAGAGCCTTACTTTTTCATGCTTTATGAGTTAATTTCTCAGTACATACAACCAAAATTGTTCATCATAGGTGGAAATTTTTAAGCATTAGGCCTTTTCACATTTACCAAAGTTTCTCCTCTAAGGTAGGACATATTTCTAACAGAAGCAAAGAGCTTCCTACTAAATCTTTCTCCCTCCTCTGGTTTTCCACAGGGTACAAACGGTCCCTGTCCTTTCCATTCTTTTGTTGTTGTTCTTCCTTACTCTTTAAATAATACACCTCAAAGTATTAGTCTTTGGTCTTTTTTGTTCTAATTCCAAACAATTTAATGTGTATAAAAAGTTTCCCTTTTTAAAAAAAACTCTCATTACCCATCATTTGTTAATTACCCATAGAGATTTGTCACTTTATTCTGCTTGACACTTTTATTTTCCATATTTATGGTTCAGAGACATAAATGTGTTAGACTTATCAAAGATGCCACTATTCCTATAGTGGTGTTTCTTAATCTTTCTTTGTTGTCTCTTTGGCTTTAAATGACCTAAGTTTCTCCCAGTTTCTAGCTGAGTTCTTTTATTACTTGCCAGTTATTTCCAAAGGGCATAATGAACATTTGTGACTGTAGTCTACTGAAGCTTTCTGGAATAGAGGAGTGAAAAAAATTTTTTGAATTTTTTTTAAATTCTAGAATTCTTTTAACTTTTAAAATTACTATTATCTTACCAATTATTTTAAATTTTATCTAATATAAATCACATCCTCTGTAAATTATGCACTCAATATTTTCATGGTGTCAGGTATATAGACATATATATATGTCTGTGTGTATATATATACATATATATATATATAGTAGAAACATAGAAAGATAGACATAGACAGATTGATACATATTGTATAGAAAGATACATGGAGAGGGAAGATAGGAAGTGAGAAAGAAAGAGAAAGAGGGAGAAATAAAAATCTCTTGAACCTGAGTATCAGACTACAAATTTCATTTTATTAGATTTGACTCGGGAGGTAGAATACTTTTTAGCAACAAGGTTTTAAAACGTGTTTGTTGGTTTTGCTACTCTAGTTCCTTTTTATTTACTATCTTGCTTCTTTGTTACAGAGAATGGATCTCTGCTAGAAGAAGGAATGAAAGAAACAAGTCATTATTAAGCAATTACCATGTACAAGGCATTGTGTGCTAAGAGCTTTACAAATATTATCTCATTTATCTTTCCAAGAACTCTGGGAAGTAGATCCCATTAATGTCCCTATTTTACAGTTGAGGAGATTGAGACAGAAATGAAGTGACTTGAAATCAGGATTTCAGGTCCACTGTTCTATCCACTACTCCACTTAGATGAGGTAGGTAGGGACATATCAGGAAATATAGGTGATGTAAAAACAAAACATTAATAAAATTTAATTTTTAAAAACTAGAGGGGGAAATAATGGCTCAATAATCTAGACCGTCAAGATCTGTTTTAGAGTCTGACTCTCCCTTCCATGTCTACTATACCATCCCTTCCCATTCTACTTTCATCTAACCCTACTATCACTCAGACCACAGGTCCCCTTTCTTTTCATAAGGGAAAAATATTTTATCAAATGGCTTGCTGGAACCCAGATATCATATCCCTTTTATTTCCTTAATCTTTTAGGTTAGTAACCCTGCCATTAATGAAATAGGTTCTTCTGGAATGTTTCATTCATAATGAAGGCACAATAGTTCAAAGGTCCTTTCCAGTTGTAATGTTTCACAATTTTTTTATCAATTATCTAGAATTTTTCCTCCCTTCCCTACACTCCCTCAATCCACTGAAAAGAAAAAAGAAAAAAAGTTATAGAACCAATATTTCATATTATCAATCTAGAAAAATAAATTCCTATGTTGATCATGTCCAAAAATGGGTTTCCGATTTTAGATATTAGGTCATCATATTTCTCTTATAAAGTTAGCTCTATCATGTTCTTTATAAGTTTCTTATAATCTTAGTTGATCAGAACTCTTAAATTTTTCAGAATAGTTTTATGATACTGATGCTATGATATAAATTGCTCTCTTGATTCTGCTCACTTTTCTCTGCATCAGTTCAAGCAAATCTTCCCAGGTTTCTTTGAAGCTCTTCGTTTCCTACAGCACAATAGAATGCCATCATTCATAGAGTGAACTTGTTCAGCCATTCCTTAAGTCATGAGTAACTCCTAAGATTCTCATTCTTTTGAACGCTCCCATCAAACGGAGATGGATAGCAGACTGGATCAAAAATCAGAACCCTACAATATGTTGTTTACAGGAAACACACTTAAAGCAGGGAGATACATACAGAGTAAAGGTAAAAGGTTGGAGCAGAATCTATTATGCTTCAGGTAAAGCCAAAAAAGCAGGGGTAGCTATCCTTATCTCAGATCAAGCAAAAGCAGAAGTTGATCTAATTAAAAGAGATAAGGAAGGAAACTATATCCTACTGAAAGATAGCATAAATAAGGAAGCCATATCGATACTAAACATATATGCACCAAGTGGTATAGCATCTAACTTTCTAAAGGAAAAGTTAAGAGAATTGCAAGAAGAAATAGACAGTAAAACTATAATAGTGGGAGATCTCAACCTTGCACTCTCAGATTTAGACAAATCAAACCACAAAACAAATAAGAAAGAAATTAAAAAAGTAAATAGAACATTAGAAAAACTAGATATGATAGACCTTTGGAGAAAACCGAATGGCAATAGAAAGGAATGTACTTTCTTCTCAGCAGTTCATGGATCCTATACAAAAATTGACTATACATTAGGACATAAAGATCTCAAAATTAAATGTAGGAAGGCAGAAATAATAAATGCCTTCTTCTCAGACCACAATGCAATAAAAGCTACATTCAATAAAAAGTTAGGGGTAAATAGACCAAAAAGTCATTGGAAACTGAATAATCTCATCTTAAAGAATGACTGGGTGAAACAGCAAATTATAGAAACAATTAATAATTTCACCCAAGATAATGACAATGATGAGACATCATACCAAAATCTGTGGGATGCAGCTAAAGCGGTAATAAGGGGAAATTTTATATCTTTAGAGGCTTATTTGAAGAAAATAGAGAAAGAAGATTAATGAATTGGGCCTGCAACTTAAAAAGCTAGAAAAAGACCAAATTAAAAACCCCCAACCAAAAATTAAACTTGAAATACAAAAATTAAAAGGAGAAATCAATAATATTGAAAGTAAAAAAACTATTGAATTAATAAATAAAACCAAGAGTTGGTTTTATGAAAAAGCCAATAAAATAGATACCTTTGGTAAATCTGATCAGAAAAAAGAAAGAGGAAAAATGAAATTGTTAGTCTTACAAATGAAAAGGGGGATCTTTCCACCAATGAAGAAGAAATTAGAGAAATAATAAGGAGTTACTTTGCCCAACTTTATGCCAATAAATTTGATAACTTAAGTGAAATGGATGACTTCCTCCAAAAATATAGGCTCCCTAGATTAACAGAGGAGGACATAAATTGCTTAAATAATCCCATTTCAGAAAAAGAAATAGAACAAGCTATTAATCAACTCCCCAGGAAAAAATCCCCAGGACCAGATTGATTTACATGTGAATTCTACCAAACATTTAAAGAACAATTAGCCCCAATGCTATATAAACTATTTGAAAAAATAGGGGATGAAGGAGTCCTACCAAACTCCTTTTATGACACAGACATGGTACTGATACCTAAACCAGGTCGATCGAAAACTGAGAAAGAAAATTATAGACCAATTTCCTTAATGAATATTGATGCTAAAATCTTAAATAAGATATTAGCAAAAAGACTTCAGAAAATCATCCCCAGGATAATACACTATGATCAAGTAGGATTTATACCAGGAATGCAGGGCTGGTTTAATATTAGGAAAACTATTAGTATAATTGACCATATTAATAATCAAATTAATAAAAACCATATGATCATCTCAATAGATGCAGAAAAAGCATTTGACAAAATCCAACATCCATTCCTACTAAAAACTCTTGAGAGTATAGGAATAAATGGACTATTCCTTAGAATAATCAGGAGCATATATTTACAACCCTCAGTAAGCATAATATGCAATAGAAATAAACTGCAACCTTTCCCAGTAAGATCAGGAGTGAAACAAGGTTGCCCACTATCACCATTACTATTCAATATAGTACTAGAAACGCTAGCCTCGGCAATAAGAGCCGAGAAAGAGGTTCAAGGAATTAGAGTAGGAAATGAGGAAATCAAACCATCACTCTTTGCAGATGACATGATGGTATACTTAGAGAACCCCAAAGACTCTGCTAAAAAGCTATTAGAAATAATTCAGAATTTTAGTAAAGTGGCAGGATACAAAATAAATCTACATAAATCCTCAGCATTTTTATATATCACCAACAAAATGCAACAGCAAGAGATACAAAGAGAAATTCCATTCCAAACAAATGTTGAGAGTATAAAGTATTTGGGAATCCATCTACCAAAGAAAAGTCAGGAATTATATGAGAAAAATTACAAAACACTTGCCACAAAAATAAAATCAGATTTAAATAATTGGAAAGACATTCAGTGCTCTTGGATAGGCCAAGCGAATATAATAAAGATGACAATACTCCCCAAACTAATCTATTTATTTAGTGCTATACCAATCAGACTCCCAAGAAACTATTTTAATGACCTAGAAAAAATAACAACAAAATTCATATGGAAGAATAAAAGGTCGAGAATTGCAAGGGAACTAATGAAAAAAAACTCAGAGGAAGGTGGTCTAAGTGTACCTGATCTAAAGCTATATTATATAGCAGCAGTCACCAAAACCATTTGGTATTGGCTAAGAAATAGACCGGTAGATCAGTGGAACAGATTAGATACAAAGGACCAAAAAGGGTACATCTATAGCAATCTAATCTTTGACAAACCCAAAGATACCAACATTAGGGATAAAAATTCATTATTTGGAAAAAACTGTTGGGAAAACTGGAAATTAGTATGGCAGAAATTAGATATGGATCCACACTTAACACCATATACCAAGATAAGATCAAAATGGGTCCATGATTTAGGCATAAAGAATGAGATAATAAATAGATTAGAGAAACAGAAAATAGTCTACCTCTCAGACCTGTGGAGGAGGAAGGAATTTATGACCAGAGGAGAACTAGAGATCATTATTGATCACAAAATAGAAGATTTTGATTACATCAAACTAAAAAGTTTCTGTACAAATAATACTAATGCAAACATGATTAGAAGGGAAGTAACAAATTGGGAAAATATTTTTAAAGTTGAAGGTCTCATTTCCAAAATATATAGAGAACTGACTCTAATTTATAAGAAATCAAACCATTCTCCAATTGATAAATGGTCAAAGGATATGAACAGACAATTCTCAGATTATGAAATTGAAACTATATCCACTCATATGAAAGAGTGTTCCAAATCACTACCGATCAGAGAAATGCAAATTAAGACAACTCTGAGATACCACTACACACCTGTCAGATTGGCTAAGATGACAGGAACAAATAATGATGAATGTTGGAGGGGATGTGGGAAAACTGGGACACTGATACATTGTTGGTGGAGTTGTGAAAGAATCCAGCCATTCTGGAGAGCAATTTGGAACTATGCCCAAAAAGTTATCAAACTGTGCATACCCTTTGACCCAGCATTGCTGTTATTGGGCTTATATCCCAAAGAAATACTAAAGAGCGGAAAGGGACCTGTATGTGCCAAAATGTTTGTGGCAGCTCTTTTTGTAGTAGCTAGAAACTGGAAGATGAATGGATGTCCATCAATTGGAGAATGGTTGGGTAAATTATGGGATATGAAGGTTATGGAATATTATTGCTCTGTAAGAAATGACCAGCAGGAGGAATACAGAGAGGCTTGGAGAGACTTACATCAACTGATGCTGATTGAAATGAATAGAACCAGAAGATCTCTGTACACTTCAATGTTGTATGAAGATGTATTCTGATGGAAGTGGATATCTTCAACATAAAGAAGATCCAACTCACTTCCAGTTGATCAATGATGGACAGAAATAACTACACCCAGAGAAGGAACACTGGGAAGTGAATGTAAATTGTTAGCACTACTGTCTATCTACCCAGGTTACTTATACCTTCGGAATCTAATACTTAATGTGCAACAAGAAAATGGTATTTACACACATATTGTATCTGGGTTATATTGTAACATATGTAAAATGTATGGGATTGCCTGTCATCGGGGGGAGGGAGTGGACGGAGGGGGTGGATAATTTGGAAAAATGAATACAAGGGATAATGTTATAAAAAATAAAAATTACTCATGCATAAAAAAAAAAGATTCTCATTCTTTTCCACTAAAAAGAGATCTTGGATTACAAATATTTTCATATGTACAGGACTTTTCTTCTTTCTCTGGTTTCTTTGGGTATAGGCTCAAAAGTGTCAAAGCTGGATCAAAGGGCTTGTGTTTAGTAATTTGGCCTGGAGGGGAGGAAGAAGGAAATAATTCCAAATTATTTTCCAGAATGGTTAGACCAATTCATAGCACCATCAACAATGCATAAATGTACCTGCTTTCCTACAAACTCTCAGAATTTGTAATTTTCTTTTGTTTTCAGCTTTGCCAATCTGACAAGTGTGAAATTTCAAAATTTTGAGAGAACCTAAAGATTCTGAGTGCCTGTGAACCCAGAAGAAAAATAATAAGGAGTTTAGAAATGTAAGAGTGAAGATCTCAAGACAAATTTCACCATTTTTCCTACAAGAATATTTTAAAATATACTAGAGAGATTCACACATTTTAAAACATAGATATAAATGCGTTTTGAAGTGAGAGCATTTATATTTGGGAAAAGGCAAGGAAAGAGAGAAGCTATCAATTGTCATAGAGATAAGAGAAAAGGACATGGCTTCCTGAATATAAGCATTATGGCTGGAAGGAAAACTGAACTTAGCCTGAATGTTCAACTTTCTTTCCAGCTCCTAGATTCATATTCAGTAAATCATAGCAAACTTATTTCTTGCAGATTTCAGCATAAACTAGGTAAACACAATAAAGTACTAAAATAAATTCAGATTTCCTCTATCTTATTCTATTACCTCAGAGCCCATGATAGAAGAGGAATGAATATCCTATCCATATTTTACATGCTTAAATTATAGCTAATATATCATTTAAATCCTATGTTTTCACAATTAGGCAGTGAAAAAGTTTTATTTTTCTGATTCTTATATTGCTTACACAGTTGATCTCTCAATCTACCAAGATTCCAGATCTGAAAGAATTTTTCCTAAAATAATTTTTCATCAAAATGACTTATTCTGCCAGCAGTATGCCACCTGAAATACTTCAAGTTTGGGATTGTTTTTAGAATGTTAAGAACTAAAGCCAAGAGGTTATTAAACATGAAGATGCCAACTGTTTTCCTCTTTGTTGTTTTTCCTCTTGAAGCTGTAAACAGACACATTATCCCTGGAAATCTCACTATTATCAGTCAGCTCTTCTCATCCATACTTCATACCATATGCTTCTCTGGTAAGTTTATTCAATCAATCTAAAGGGCAACATCTATTTCTTCTCCTTCTGCTCCAAATCTCTGTAGCCTATAAATTTTATGTGATAATCCAAGAACTAGCCACCATAGCATTTTAAAAAATAACATAATGAAAATAAATTGAGGAAAATATATGAAATCTTATCTATACTCACACAGTTCCTTTTTCGAAAGATAGGTGATTTTTTCAATAAAGTTACTCTTCTATTTCCCCCACCCACCCACTAAGAGTACAGGCTCTCCAAGCCTCAGTAGACAGTTTCAAAAGTTCTCATAGACAAAAATATCTATCATCACATAATGAACCCTCAGGTGATAAACTTCTCAAAACTCAGAAAAAATGATTCTTAGACACTAATCTGCTGCTGGATCCATGTTTTAATATTCTCAAGTCTAATAGGACCTGCCGGAGATTAAACTTAATGGATCTTGTCTTCAGGAACGCAGTTTCCAATAACTTTGCTACAATAAGGCATCAGAATGAAGATACTGTAAATGAAGAAAACAAATAAAAAATATTACATTAAAATAAATCAACTTATCCTGTTATCTAATGTGTTCTACATATAAAAACATCAAAAGTTTTTTTTTTTTTTTTAAATTGGAACACGTAGACAAATCTAGAAAATCTAAATCACTCATATAGGCCATTATAAATCTCTGATATTTCTTCTGCAATAAATTTACTGGAGCAATATGAATGGATTCATTCAAAAAATGGTCAAATAATACCAAGGAAAAAGGCTAAGGGAGACAAATATATTCCAAAAACTAATGAGCCAAGGAGTTTTCCAATTTTCTGAAAAAAACAAAACAAAACAAAACAAAAAAAACATACTTTGCATGAAAGCCTTTCAAAACTAGGAAATGGTGGACACTTCCTCAAGATTTAACTATTTATTTCAGTATCTTCAAAAACTTGGTTGTCTGTATATGTGCAAAATAACAAGAGTTGGGTTTAAACCAATCTTATGGCCCAAGAGTTCCTGATTAAATTTCCATGACTAGAGTTAACTTAAAGCAAAATATTTATATAGCAACCTAACAGAGAATTTTTTTTGTCATATGAAACTCCTACAAAATATCTTTTAGCCTCCACTTAAAACAATTGCAAGTCTTCAAACCCAGAGTGCAGGAACCTGTCTGACATTTCATTAATCCCCACATTACTGCAGTTATTTACAGTAATATGACAAAAAAACTCTCAAATATATTTGCATAAAAATTGGATCAATTTCTAGATCAACTTTTCTGCCTATAGAAAAGAGTTATTAACTTTAGTAAGAGAATAAAATGATACAAATATACAAATACTGAGAGTTGGGAAATTGAGATTGATTAATAACTACAAGAATAATATCAACTTTAAGCAGTAAAAAGGAACCTAAAATAGTAGAATAAAAACATATAGGCTAGATTTAACTGTTGGTTGAGCTACACAAAGGTAAATGAAAAATTGACATTTATCTAGTGTTCTTGAAAATAATTCAAAACACCCCCCAAAAAAAGAAAAACTCATTTTTCCTTTGATTATTCAGGTTTATCCCCAGAGATTTATGACTGTGACTATGTATCTTTGGAAACATAAATATTTTGTTGTTTAAAAAAAAACAATATCAATTTTAAGATATTCCTTTCCTTTCATCAACTTAAAATCAATTGAAATAGCTATATTAACTATCAACTAGGAAAGGCAAAAATAGAACTACAACACATCTGAAATTGTATTTGATATGCAATCTTTCAGCAATCTTCACATCTCCTCTCTCCACTAACTCCCATCAAATGTGCTGAAATATTAATATTAATTTGGTTCTTCATATCTTTTAGACACAGAATCCAGTGCTATCTGAGTCAGTCCCACTCTAGACCATCGTATTCTCGGCTGATAAAGGAAATGATGCCTGGGAGTTGTAAAATTTTATAGCACTTAAGAACACACATAGTGACTTTTGCTAAAAGCCAGTCAGTTTCAAATTGTTAAGCATTGCACTTGTATTATATAAGCCCACATATGTATTTAAAATAATCAATGAGGGAAAAAGAGTATAATGCTGTGATGAAAAAAGTTCCATGCCAGAAATGTAATGAATAAAGCAAAAAGTTAAGGAATATGCTTATCTTAAACAGCTGCATCATTTGAAAAGCTGAGTCATATTGAAGTGTGTAATAAGATCATATGTATACATCTATCTAGAAGCATGTGCCCTTTATTAAAATCCTTCTCTCATACCTCATCATAGCATGGAGGTAACTTTGACTTTTGACACCTATATCTAAGTCACTCAATTATAAATTTCATATTTGAAAGGTCCCTCAGAAGCTAAGACAACCCATACTTGAATAAGAATTCATTTTACATTAAATGAAAAGAAATCATGTGTCATTTGTTGATGACCAATATATGGTCATCCACGCTTTACTTGATGACATCCAAGAAGGAGGGAATGCACTACCTCTCAAAGAACCTCTTTGCATTGTTGGACCATGCTGATAATGATTTCCTATTCCTTTGAAGTCTTTCTTCCATTTTTTTTTTAAAGAACCCATCATTTATTCTCCATGACAACTGAGAGAATGGAGAAGCATTTTCTGGGGATCTTTACCTTTTCTTCTAGGAAGAAGGTCATCTTGAACTTGGAGTATAAATAGCAGTTACTTGACAGTAATAACAGTTGCTAAGACATAAAGACAAAATCTATGCAGGTAACTGCAAAATTTCCTCTGTTCTCCATACTCAATGGTAATAAGATCTTCAGTCTATATAAGGTCTTCTATTCTTGCTAATAGGTCTTGCGACTAGCTGCTTATAAGCAGAACCATAATAATCAATTCCCAAAGCAAAAAAGAAAATTCAGCATGGGATAAAGAATTTAAAATATAATTATTTCTGTATACGGTTAAGGTCATATGCAGACAGAAGCCATAATAGGTGTTGAAGAAACTGAGGGACTGAAAGAGTATTCAAAGGAGTCAGGGATTGGAGGGAAAAAAAGAATACTGTGTGTCTAGTACTGAAATTAGTGAGAAGGGAGAAAATCTTGGAAGTCCATAGATAAAGGCAACAAGAATCTGGACAAGATGGAGCTAATTTTAAAGGAGTAGAGGCGATTGCCAACTGGCAGAAGGAATATCTGTAAAGTGGCAGTGGAGAGGAAGAAGTATGCCAGCTTCTCCTCTTGGCCCCATAATTTTTGGGATGTGAAAAGAAGAGCCAGTTTCACAAAAAGTGCTAAGAGATGTGGTGTGATTTCATTAGCATGGGGAACACCTGGTGAGGAAATCCTCTTTACCAGAACAAAATAGCACCTGTTCTTCAAGTAACAATTTGGAGTTAGTTGGGAACAGAGAGGTGAAATAATTTCTCAAGGTCCACATAGCCATTATATAGATCAGAGTCAGGATTTGAAGTCAAATTTCTAAAGCTGGCTATTTATCCACTCTGCCACACTGACTCTGGACAGATATGACATATAAATTACATAATGGTTTGAATCTCAGCTTTGATTTAGATCAGTATTTTTCAGTTTCTCAAATTGAGGACTCATGAGACCCAGGAGATGCTGAGAGATCTAAGTTGCTGGCTGCCAGACTGCTTTCTCTTCACAAGGCTCCTTAGAATTTTTCCACTCAGAACACCTTTTCACCCAAGAAAATTTTATGTGACCCTGGCTATACAGTTATTTAAAATAGGTATACAAGTAAAATATACTGATACTGATAATAAAGTCCTAGTTCTGGTTTAATCAGCTATATCATCTGGACAAGTTAGGTCTCCTCTCTAGACCTCAGCTTTCCCATCTCTAAATTGCACTGTTGAATATCTAAGGTCCCTTCTTTCTGAGTGCCTCTTATATTCTGCCCTTGAGATCTGCCTCTGACTCTAACAGCAACACAAAATTTAAAAAGCTGGGTTCTACAATAGCACAATCTTTCTTGCCAAAATAGTTCTGGGCCAGTCACCATCTCCTCTGTTACAAAACAATGAGTATTATTGCTGTTTCCTTCTTAACCTGGCTACTTCTTTTTTCCCATCCTTTTTAGCAAAAGCATTGGTACTCACATGTATAAGGGAAGGACTAAATGATTCTATAGGATTAGTAACAGTCTCAAAGAGCTATAAATTTTCTGATTTATACTATTTTATTGTTACCAAATGACCTCGATCATTACTAAGCTGCATTTTAGAGTACTAATGTGAATAAAAATATTTATTCATTGTTAGAGTACATGAGAGAGTTATATCAACACAACTTCCTTCCCTATAGGATCCTAATAAAATTTAAGGCAAATAATGTATATCTTTATTTTAAATTTTCAAATTTTTAAAAAATGTGACTAAGATTTTTTTTTTTTTTTGCAACTCTCATTGCAAAGGGAATAATTTTATGGTCACTGTGTCCAAGATGCAAATCACAACAGCCCCATGAGTTACTGCCTCAGAAGAAGCATAACCATTTGAATAAAGATAAGAGTAAACATTACAGATATATTACAAGCCAACTATAAGAATGAATACTGCTCTCTGGTCTACAGTATTCTGAACAAGGAAAAAAATGTTTCTTTGGATATTGATCCTTTAAATTACTGTGTGCTGGACAATGACATGGAGTAATATCCTAGATTCCCAATGGAATCTTATCACTCCATTGAACATCTGCTAAACACAAAGAGTTTCTTTTAATTAAGTACGTCATCAGCACTAAACACAGTGTCTGCCATATAGTAGGTGTTTAATAACTATTGTATTGGGAAAAAAGAAAGAAGGGGCTTTAGATATCCAATAGCACAATCCCCTGAATTTACAAATGAGAAAGCTGAGGTCCAGAGAGGAGACCTCACTTGTCCAGATTACATAGCTGATTAAATCAGAACTAGGACTCCAATCCAGATTTTTTAGTCCAGTGATCTTTCCACTGAATTTTCATCATTATCAGATCAATTACTAGATCTTACCTGAATATTTCTTCTTCCTTCACCTTCTACCAGATATCTTATCAAATATTTATCATATGTACCCTTAAAAAACTTTTCCAAAAAAATACTAAAGAGAACTATCATTCTTTATCACATTCATTCATTCTTGTTCTGCAAATTCACTAACACTAAATTCCCTTATCTAATAAATAGATTGGAAGATCTCCTATGCAACATGCTATTTACATAAGTATCTCAGTTAAAAAAAAAAATCTAGATGTGTGAATTCTATAGACAAAACACTTTGTCTTTCACTCTGCCACTTTTTATTGCCCTCAGGGATTTAACTCCAAGGACAAATAATATTTCTGTCATATGAACCTAAAAAGTAGTTTCTCAGTAAAGGGTTTATTCATATATAAAGCTATAGATCACTTGATTTTCACTGCCCGCCTCAAAAATATATTTTACTGGTATGGGAAAGGTCAGTTTCAAAAGGCATAGAAGAACGATTAGAGAAAATAAGCTGACTTTGTCTAGCATTTGTCAATGATAACTACTGTCAACTGGGTAAAAAGTATAAAAGTATCTTCTGTGTTGCAACTTCAGTTTCTAAAGAACTATAAAACTTTACTTTTCTTAATAGTATACAATGAGCTTGGAATTTGGGAGCTGGCAGGAGATTCTAATAAGCTAACCCAAGTTTAAAAAAAAAAAAAAAAAAAGGTCCAAAGAGTAAATGATAGGCCCAAAGAATAGTTTTGCGTCATTTTCAGTGGTTACAATTCTGGAAATATAACCTTAATATCTGTAGTGAATATGTATTTGTATTGTGAAAGAGAAAGAAATAAATGTCTTCTTTCAAAGGCTTGATTTTCTGCTTTTAACAGTGCTTTGTTTTGAATCTTAGATTTATCACTTACAGACATTCATTTTCTCTTCTTTCTTATCAATTACACAATTATAGTATCTACTAAGAAGGCCTCTAATCCTTTAAGAAGACTTTCAAGATTGTGCTGGTGCCAGAACTCACCAGACAGCAAACTATTTAGACAATCAAGAAAGCAAGTAGCATAGAAGGGCATTACAGAGGGGAAAAAAGAACAAATGAAAAGAATTTTTGGCTGGTTTCTGAGTAACTACTTATTACTTAAATCAATCATTCTATGTTTATTTTATGACTTTCTCTCCATTTCTAAACATCTACACACTGTTAGGTCTTTTCTTTTTTAACCCAAAAATTTGGAAGGAACTCCAAAGATATATAGTAAGAGGCTATCAGATGAAGAAAGAAACCAAAAGATACCTAGATATCCTTGAGCTAAGATCATTATACTTCTCAAGATCTTATTTTTATATGGGAAAATGAGAAGTTCAGAACCAGAAGGCAGAACCAGCAGCAACAGGTCAGAGTTTCAAAAAAAGCAAATGTTGGTTTGATGTGTTCCTAAAAATTAGAGCAATTCAAAACCTTAATGGAGGTTTTGAAGCAGATGCTGAATGACCACTTGGTAGAAGGTTTTATTAGAGATTAGCATTGATTAGAAGACCTGGGTTCAAATTCTATCTTTGTGGGAAACTGACAAAATTATTAACTATAATTTTGTTGGTACATATGTGACATTGCATAACTCACTTAATTCTGCTTGCATTAAAAATCCTTTCTAGTTCCAAATGTATGATCCTTTCTGATATGAATGAGATGCCAAGAGTTCTTAACTTTTAGTTATATCTACCGACACATATATGTATGTATATATGTATGTGCATGTAGATATATATAGATAAGTTTTGCTATTCATTTGTTTCAGTCATAAAGAACCCTTCATGACCCCATGTGAAATTTTCTTGGCAAAGATACTAGAGTGGTTTGCTATTTCCTTCTCCAATACATTTTTTAGAAGAGGAATCTGAGGCAAACACAGTTAAGTAACCTTCCAGAGTCACCAAGCTATTTAGTGTTTGAAGCTGGATTTAAACTCATTAAGATGAGTTTTTGTGACTTGAGATCTCGTACTGTCCCACCTAGCTTCCCCACATATGTATTTATGTATATATCTATTATATATGCTTATGTATGTATATATGTATAATTACATTTCAATAAAACTTACTTCAGTTGTAGTCTTATATTTTATTTTAGACATTTAAAAACTAGAAGTCTGGTGGGGTCCATGACACACACAAAAAGGAGCAGAAGCCCTGATGCTAAGGCACTTCCTAAGTCTAAAAATCTATGATTATATAACTAACTTTAAGATCGAATCTAGTTATAAATACTGTCAACCAGGGCCCAAAATATTCTTAAGCTTCTAAATTTTCAGAAACAGATTTTTAGAATGCTTCCTCTATGGCTAATCACTTTTTTGGTGACTATTATCAAAGTTTCACTTATGTAAAGGTAGAGGAGAAGGCTAATGAGGTCAGAGAGTTCTTGCTGAATGGGTCCAGAGGCCTTGGACTTTGGATAAGAGATTAAACAGGAAAATTAAACCTATGACAGACATCCAGGTACGAAATGTTTACAAGCATAGCTACCAGCCCTTACCCACATACCTAAAGATTTTGTGAGAAGGGAAAAAACTATAAATCAGTGACTAGAAAAGTCAAAGAAGACAGCAGAAAGAAAGAATAGACTATGTAACTCACAATTTTCATTCCTAAAAAATCTGAGGTAAATCTGGACTCAAAGAATCTTTGAGTTGCTATTTGAAGGTCACTAGGCTGGGCTGCTCCTGCCATTTGATCTGGAAATCCTGCAACACCTGTTCTTTTTTTACCTGTTCTGCACAACAGTGTGGTTGACCAGCTTGCTACAGACAGCACAATTAAATCATTCTTTAACAGACATTAGCTCTGCAAAAACAAGTGTTATCAAGGTTAATTTCCTTAGTAAACTTTAAATTTACTCTAGACATGTCACCAAAGACTCTATCAGTGGTTATTTGATTTGTATATATTTCTTACAGGGCTCCATAAAGAGCCAACTTCTTGTATGCATGATAACTAATGATATAACAGCTCAAAGGAAGGCCTGAAGTACTTCTGCATGGAGAAACACAGTTTAGATGTTACTGATCTTCATGTCAAGACAAATGTTAACATTTAAAATCCAGGAGCATGAAACCATCCCACTCCCAGTTATGTGAGAAAATTGAGAAAATATACAAAGCAGAAAAATGTAGCAAGTGGCACTGAATAATGCAATCAGTGAGACACTTTTTAAAAATCTACATCTATCTCAGGCTTACAGAAAACTTGAATGGCTAGCACTTTTCATTTTTAAATGTTTTCTTTATAAATCATTAAACAAAGCACTTCTGACTATAAATGTACCTTTTTCACATAGCTAAAATGTCATCTATTTCTACTGACACCCAAAAGGAAAGCATTTAACTTCAGTAATCACTACAGTCTCATAGAGAAAAGTTCAAAATTATGGCTCTACTTAACATTATTCTTTTGGTTTTCACACCAGTTTTATGAACTCAATTTAATATAGATATAGTCCAAGTGAAGAAGTATCACAGTTGAGGGAAAAGAAGGAAAAGAGAAAGGGGAAAATGAGATAAAAACTTTTCCTGGGGCAAAAAAAACAACTTTTAAACCAATCTTGACCTTTCTAAGTCTCATTTCCTCATCTATAATATGGGAACAAAAATAGCACCTGTCTCAAATTTTTAAATTTTTATGTCTCCATGATGTATCTGGGAAATTGTGAATAACAGTTTTGTCTATGAGGATGTCTGTGTCATTAGCATATAACTTCTGTTTTTTGTTTTTTCTTTGTACTCATAGTGAGTTTTTGACACAGAAAGTTCCATAAATGCTTGTTGATAAACTTAATGATTTTCAAGGATATTTAGTATCTGTATTTGTAAAATGAAGCTTTGTAGTCAGTTTGTGAAGATAGTAGACTTCTATTATCCCCATGCTTATGTCTTTCTAGGTAATTATTTAGTGCTAAATTTTCATAACGTGTTACACAGAGACTACTTTTTCTTTTCATAATGTTAATAATTCCAGGATCCTTAAGAATAACCTTTGTTTAACTTCTGGTGGTCATGATTTAGTCCCCTGTTTCTAATATAAACCTCTTCTTTCTTTAAATAAATCTATGTAGTCAACCATTTGTTTAATGCTTCTTTGTCAACATATTATTAGCTAAGTTCAGGGGGATATTGCCCATGAAAGACTTTTTTGGTTCTGCTCTTGTTTCTTAGCTATTTATGGGCTACATCCAGATGTAAATCATTTCCCCTTTACTTTTGACAAAACCGATAGCATACACACTTATTTTAGTCTTATTAGTGCTCTAAACAGGGACATCTCTATCACAAAAGTATTTCTGAAGATTTTATCCTATTTATCCATCTTTTGAAAATATCTTTCAATGTTCTTCCTCCTTTTGGCTAAGAAAGTATTAATCTTTGTATAGCTATTTTAGAATAAATAGCTATGCTTATTTTTATTTTTATTGTCCCAGTTATTGGAGAAAGAAAGCTGGTTCTTGGAGCAGCTAGATGGCTCAATGTATAGAGAACCAGTTCTGTAGCTGGGAGGAACTAAGTTCAAATCCAGCCTCAGAAACTTGGTTACTAGCTGTGTGACCCTGAGTAAGTCACTTAGCCCAGATTCCTCTCCCTCCCCCCCCCAAAAAAAAGAACGTTGTCTCTTATAGAAAGTAAAGTCTTTGCTGGAAAATGCTTTGTACATGCCATAGACATGGAACTAGTAATAGTTCAGTCTCTATAATTATTGTTCCCACATCTAGACATCTAGATATCTGTATCTTTCTTCCTTTTACAGTAACAATAAACATTCTTAGTCAATCATGGTTGAAGAATTAAAGTTTATTTAGCCCAACCCCCTTATTTTAGCAGTGACAAAAACGAAGCTCAGAAATATTAAAATAATTCCTCAATGTCAAATAGGTAAGATGTAGCAAAGTCGGAATTCACCTCTATACCATATTATAAATCTCAAAATTGGTTGCCCTAAATCAATGGCTTTCAAAATATGTCCCAGAAATCCCTATTAAGAAGATAAGCAATTTGATATGTTTTAGATGTACATTCATACAAAACACATTTTCATATTAAGTTGCAAAAGAAAACAAAGAGCAAAAAAAAAAAGAAAAGAAAGAAAGAAAAAGAGAGTTTTAAAAAGTATGTTTCAATCTGCATTCAGGTTCCATCAGTTCTTTCTCTGGATATAGAAAGCATTTTTCAAATGTGTCTTTCAGAATTGTCTTAGATTATTATATTACTGAGAATAAGTCATTATTATTATTGATCATTGTACAATACTGCAACTAATATGTACAATATTCTCTTGCTTCTGCTCACTACACTTTACATCAGTCCATGTATGTAAGTCTTATTAGGTTTTTCTGAAAGGATCCTGCTCCTCATTTCTTAGCATAACAGTATTCCATCACAATCATAAACCATAACTTATCAGCCATTCCCAAAATAATATGAGTATTCCCCAATTTATAGCTTTTGCCACCTAAAAGATTGATTTAAGTATTTTCATACATATAGATGCTTTCCCCTTTTTTATTTATTTGGCATACAGATCTAATAATGATATCTCTAGATGAAGTAATGCAAAGTTTGATAGCTTTTTGAGCATCGTTCCAAATTGTTTTCCAGAATGGTTCCATCAGTTCACAATTCCAACAAGAATGCAATAGTATCCCAATTTCTCCTCATCCTCTCCAACATATATATTTTTGTCACATTTGAGATCTGATAGATGTATGATGGTACTGTATTATTTTAATTTTTGTTTCTCTACTCAATGATGTTTTAATCATTTCTATATGATTATAAATAGCTTTGGTGTCTTTATCTGAAAACTTCCTATTCCATATCATTTGACCATTTATCAGTTGATGAATGACTTGTTTTCTTATAAATTTGACTCCATTTTCTATTTGAGAAATGAGACCTTTATCAGAGAAACTTGCTATAAAAAATTTTCACAGTTTTCTGTTTTCTCTTTAATCCTACATGCATTTCTTTTGTTTGGACAAAAACCTTTTTAATTTAATGAAGTATAAATTATCAATTTTACATTCCATAATCCTTCCTGTGCCTTCTTTGGTCATAAATTCTTCCCTTGTCAAAAGATCTGGCAGATAACTTATTTCATGCTCCCCTAATTTGCTTATGCTATCCTTTTTACCCAAGATTCTTACAAGAATCTGCAAAATCAAACATATTTTTATTATTTTGTTAAGATGATTTAATTTCTAAAATAACTTTCTAGATAAAACTAACATAAACAAAAATTTGGGAGTACTCAGTTTTTAAGAGTATAAAGTAATTTTGAGTTCAAAACCATTACTTTAAATGATGACAGGAATTTTATAAAGCTATGGGCACTTGAAATGACCATACTGGAACTACACATTTTTAAATTTCATATCTTGAAAAAGCTACGTGATCCAAAGCATATTATCTTCTAACAGAAATTCTGTCTTAGGAAACCCCAATAAATTTTACCACCAGCAGTAGTATTAGATTTTTAGTGTCCAAGAGGCCTAAACATCACATAATACCAACTTTGATTATTTTTGCTACCTTTAATAATGATTCAGCCCAAAGAAGAGTACATGAGATGAGAAAGGTAAACTATCAAGGATTTAGGCATGAGTATCTATCATTCCCATGATTCATCCCATGAGAACAAAGGTTATATGTTATCTAATTTTTTTTTCTCTTCTATAGTGGTCTGCACACAATATTTGGTGGATGAATGAATCATAATGATAGACTGGAAGAGACAATTTTTAAATGAGAAAGAAAGAAATAGGAAGTAGTATGGAAATAAAAACTTATGACTCCAGAAAAATCCATACTTCTATTGGAGAATTTTTAGAAAATTTTCTAATCTATTTTACATATTATATTCCCCAAAAGTTAGATTTCTTAATATCATTTATTTCAACCTCCTTATCAAAAATAAAAATCAATATCTCAACAATATCCCCAAAGCAATTTTGATTACAAAAAATAGAATTTAAAAGGAAATTCTTGACAAATCCATAACAAAAATAGCTTTATAAATTATATTTATTCTGAAAAATATTCTGAAGTCAATTTTCAAAATGTTGACAAGCATTATTTAAAATTCAAGGATTTACTTATTTACATATGCTATAGCCAGTTTTGTTTACTTAGACTTCTCTTAATTTTTATTATGATGTCTCAGATGCTTCATAAATTTAAGAAAAACAAAAACCTCCCATCAATTGACAGGAGAAAGGAAGAACCATAAGGAGATTCAGTAAGGCAAACTAAGTTAGAAATTAATTTCAATTTTGTTCTAATAACTAAAAAAAAATCTGAAAAATAAAAATTGTGTTAATTTTGAATAGCAAGAGTTCACAGCAAACCACAAAACCTCTCTGCACCTCCAAAGCAGCAATGTAATTCACACTTTTCCTATCCTTGTCAATTAAAAAATCAGTAGGCTGATTTTAGACTCCTCTTTCTTTTTTCCAAACTAGTCAGGAAATGAAGATAGTTTGCTTCATATCATTTTAATTAGAATTAGTAATTCCATTTTCAATGAAAATAATTCTCTTTTGTCTAACTGTCAAACTCTATTTGTTTAATTGTAGGCCGATACTTCCCAGATAAATTAAAGAATACTCATCTACCTCCTTTACACTCTTATTAGGAATGTCTGGTCGACAAAATAAGTAGCAACAAAAACTCAGTATCATAAAAATTAGGGATTAATCAAACCATTAGAATAGTGACATTTTCAAGAGTTTATGAAAAATTATTTTCTCACATATATTTGAGAATGTGTCTTTGTGATTTTTAAAAGAGAGAATATAGTGGAAGAAAAAGGACATAGCCTTGGGCACATCTATTGCCAAGCAATTATCTCTTAGACTTCAATTTCCTAATCTTTATAATGATGAAAATGGAATAGGCAGTCTCTTAGGTCCTTCAGTTTCTAGATTCAGTGAATTTCTACAAGGTTTAATAGTTAATATATAACACAAAAGTTTGAAAAGCCTTACCTATGTTAATTCATTTGATGCTTACAATAATTCAGTGAGATAGGTACTATGATTAGCCCATTTATGAAGGACCTAAGGTACATTAAGATTAAGTGACTTATTCAGCTTCATACATTTGTAAGTGTCTAAGGAAAAATTTGAACTCATCTTCCTGACTTCCATTTCCAAACTCTATCCACTTTATCACCTAGCAATGCTTACATACAGCATCTTAGATTCCAGGAGATTAGGGAATCACAGTATGTTTAAACTATTGTATAAGTTCCACAAGCAGTAGTTAAAACAAAATAAAGACTTCTATGGATCCATATATTACCTTTCCTTACAGCATTTATCTATTTGTAGAGAAAGCAGTAGCAAACAGGATGACTGGGATGGTATGTGCAACATCCTACCCTATATCATCTGGATTTTTTTTTCTTCTAATTCTACATTTTGTTCAAATTAAGATAATTCTGAAGTACCACTACACACTTCCCAGATTGACTAAAATGATGGGAAAAGATAATGACAAATGTTAGAGGAAAGGTGGGAAAACCTGGGACATTAATACATTGTTCGTGGTGTTGTGAACTGATCCAGCCATTCTGGAATGCAATTCGTAACTATTCCCAAACTGTGCATACTCTTTGATCTACTGGATCTGTATCCCAAAGGGATCATAAAAAAGGGGAAAGAACTCCCATGTGCAAAAATGTTTGGACTAGCCTTTTTTGTAGTGGCAAGGAACTAGAAACTGAGTAGATGCCCATTAGCTAGGGAATGGCTGAATAAATTATGATATATGACTCTATGGAATATTGTTATTCTGCAAAACACTATCAGCAGGATGATTTCAGAAAGACCTGGAGAGACTTACATGAACTCATGCTAAGTGAATAGACTAGAGCCAGAAGAACATTGTACATGGCAACAACAAGATTATATGATCAATTCTGAAGGACTTAGCTTTTTTCAGCAATGAAGTGATTCAGGCCAACTCCAATAGATGTGATAGAGAAAGCCATCAGAATACAGAAAGAGGACTATGGGGACTGCATGTGGATCACAACATAGTATTTTCACCTTTTTGTTGTTGTTACTTTGCTTTTTCACATTTTCCCTTTTTGATCGTTTTTTTTCATGCAATATGATAAATGTAGAAATATGCATAGAAGAATTGTACAAGTTTAACATGTATTGGATTATTTGCTGTCTAGGAAATGGAATGGGAGAAGGGAGGGAGAAAAATTTGGAACACAAGGTTTTGCAAAAGTGAATATTGAAAACTGTGCATATGTTTTGAAAATAAAAATCTATTTTAAAGAAAAAGAGGTGGATGGCTCTTAAAAATCCATATTTTGAAAGTTTTCATTGAACCTAATTTGGAAATGAGAATCAATATGACAATATCTATTAAAACATTGTTCTTAAATTTTCATAGATCAATTTTTATAGATCAATTTTGAATAACTATTGTCTGTAATAATAGTCTGTTACCAGAAGTTTATAGTATAGGCTGTTTTAGCTTTTACTAATTCTTCCTAAAATCAATTACTCTTTTGATTTCTTTACAGTTTCCTGATTTCCTTCCTATTTCTGTCTCCTTTTCCAGCCCTTTTTTCTCCTTTAGTTGCAATTATTAGTGTTATTTAGTGTGATTAGTGATTATTTAGTGTGATTATTTGTCAAGATCAGATAGATATTCTTTATACTTTCTGTTCTTCTCTTCCTATATTCTCTTCTTAAAGATTTCTTTCACACTCAAAGATGACCCTCCCCAAACAGTATCCCAAACTCTATTTCTAACTTTTCTTCTGACCTCTAAAAGTAAAGAGCACAAAGAATAAAGTGCTGGACCTGGAATAGGGAAAACCTGAACTCAAATCCAGCCTCAGATACTTCCTGGCTGGGTAACTCTGGGAAAGTCATCTAATCTATTTGCCTCAGTTTCTACATCTGTAAAAAGGTGACAAGGATATCACTTACCTCCCAGAGTTGTAGTGAGGATCAAATGTGATAAAATTGTGAAGTATTTGGTAATAATAAGTGCTATATAAATGCTACAACTATCATTAGTTCCTCATCTCCAACATTTCTCTCACTTCAAATTCAATGTACCTAAAACCCAAATCATCATTTTCTTTCCCAAACTATTAAGCACTCCTTCTTGCATCTTTACTTTTGTTAATAATATACCACTTCTTATGAATCTCTAGAAACTCAAACTCTTTACCTCCACATTCTATGGTGGATTCACTATGTAGTAAATCACTGAATCTTGGTGAATTTTCAAACTCTTTAATGAGGCAATTTGGACTATGATTCCTCAGTTTCTTTCAAGATCTTAATTTCTATAACTTTGGGTACTGCAAAATTCTGCATGAGTACAGTGGCAAAAATAAGTAGGAAAGGACTCCAAAGATGCTATCAAGAACACATCTACTCCCAACTTTCAACATGCCCATTGCCCAGCCTTCAGGGCATATGAACCCAAGACTGAGGGTTAAATGCCAGACAACTATATGCATGGAACATTTTCAGAAACACAGAAAAAAAACACACACACACACACACACACACAGGAAAAGGGGCTATAAAACCAAACCCATAGGAAAGTCAGCCCAGCTACCTGCTTAGACCTTCCTCAATAATGAAGTCTCCTTTGACTCTCCCTACATCAGCACTCTTTGGTTTACAGCTACTATACAAGGGCTACTATAGCAATATTATCCCAAAGCTCTTGAATTTTTTTTGCCTTTGGTAGCCTTAATGTAAAAGGGAAGCTAATAGTCACATCGAAATCATGACTAACTTTCAATTACCCTGCCTTAGATGCTTACTAACTGTGTGACTTTGAAACAATTAACTAAAACCTTTTAGGTTCAACTTCCTCTTCTACAAGATGAAATAATAGAATTCATCTTCAATAATGTGGAGAATGTCAATAGTAATGTCATATATGAAGTGTATTATGATGTAAGTAGATGCCTTACTGAAATTATCTTCCAGACAATTCTAGTAGCAGATAAGGTACTTGGAATGATATAGACTTTTTCCTGTTCCCACATGGTTTTGATTTCTTCTACTATGTCTCTATACTTTGAAAATCCTCTGTTCCACTTAGTTTTGAGAGTTTGAGTATTTTGTATGGCAATATTTATGTAAAACATTGTACTTAATTTTTTTGGTATCAATATTATAGTCAGGAAATTGGGAAGAATAGTTTCTGGGCAATTCTCCAGTTCCAATAGAATCTATTTGTTCCATTTTCAAAGATATATCAAATTGGTATTTGTGTTATTGGTATTTATTTTCTATGTCTATGAAACACAAGCAATAAATAACATTTATTAAGCACTTATTATGTGTCAAGCACTGTGCTAAGTTCTGGGGAAACAAAGAAAGGTAAAAGACTGTTCCTTCTCTCAAAGAATTAATCTCTGATATATGCTTCTAGTGATCAGATCATGATTTGCTAGATTTTTATTCACAGATGCTCTGCACCAGAGCAAGTTCCTTGAAGAGACTGTCAAATCCTTCTTTGTATCTACTATAACACCCACTACTATTCTTTGCATGTATTTATGCTTAATACATATTTCAAAAAATATTTATAAGATAATTTATTTAAGGTGATACATCTACTGAATTGTTGGGAAAAACAAGATGAGAGCCAAGAGCTTTTGATAGCAGAAAGCATAAGATTTATAGAGAGAAGCATGATTACCAGAGAAATCATTTATTCTTCTAGCTTTTTGTAATGGAATTGTAACTAAAATAACATTTAAAAAAATAAAAATTAGGATCTAAAAATCATGCTTTGACTTATTAATTAAACCACTATCTTTTATTTTCTCTCAGGACTACACAAGTTGATTATCTCCCATCATTCCACTGCTATTCTTAAGCTGTCATTTTGGGGTTGGATATATTTCCATCACAATATTCATGGACTCATCAACAAAATTATGTGTGATCACACATTTTAAAACACAAAGAGGTAAATCTTAAGATAAAAGAAATAAAAATTATTTTCAATTGTAATACTTTTGATCACCTTTTTTCCCTGTCTTTCTGTATTTCTTCAGTAAATAGAATCCCATTTGACTGAATTTTAAGGAATGTCAAAATTGCTATGTTTTATACAAACATTTTTGAGAAGAAATATTGCTAATCTGGAGGAGTAAATATTTGCTTTTAGTCATATGCAGCAATTGTCAAGGCTATGCCACATTTATATAGTGACCAAATAAGGGAGGGGTAAGTGTTCTGAAAGAAATGTTCCTAAACTCACTGGAACCTGAGAAGGTAAATAATGTAATTTTCTTCTGCTGAAATTATATTTTAATGTATTAAAATTATTAATAATTTTTGTATATTTTAATTATATACCATGGACCAGAATCCTAGAATAATAAGTTATCCAATCAAATCCCCTCCTAAGAGGATAAGGAAACAAATTTCCAAGGAAGTAAAAGAACTTGTCCACAGCCAGAGAAATAAAAAATGATAAAGCTGGGATTTTAACTTAGTTCTAATTCCAAATACCATGACTCTTCCATTCAACCATATATTCCATTCAACCATATACATTACAGAAAAGTAATAATGATGATGAAATATTCTACTATTTTACCCATATCTATAAAAAATCATCATCGAACCTTTGTAATGATAACAATTATTTTGTGATTACAAAATAAAAACATTTTAATATTTCCATCAATAATACCTTCATCAATACAATAAAATCAATAATACTTTCTTCAAATAATATATTATGATATTATATACTTTTATTTATTAAGTAAACAATGTTCCATGCACATACACAAATGAGCAAGAGAGCTATGCTTTCTTCAGCATGTGAATTGTCTCTGATATTACAGATCAAAATTGTTCTATGAGTTAGTAAATAAATCCCAGGGAGTTTCCTCAGACATAGAGAAAAGTTCAATGACTTGATCAGTCTTACATAACCAGTAAATGGCAAAGGTAGATTCTGAAACCAGACTTTCCTTACCCAGAACTCTTTCCTTAATATTATATTCTCTCTCCACTTTTTAAAATTTAAACCAAACTTATAACTTCATTGGTACATGAAGTTCCTAGTGAGGAAAACCTTTTTATACCAATAAAACTGATCTCCTATTTAGAGTCTTAGAGAGTTACAGGAATATTGATTTTTTAAGTGAGTTCCTTTATGCTCATAAAGCCAATATATATCACAGGAATGACTTTAATGCAAGTTTTCTTGATTCCATAGTGAGCTCTAAGTGCCATTAAGCCATATTACTTATATAAACTGTAGTACAAACAGAAAAAATTAAAAAAAACAATATCCTCTCTCAGAAATCTTTATCATAAAAACTGATTTTTCCATTGGGTTTCTTCACTACTCTCTCAACTCTTAGATGAAAATCTTGTAAGCCAAACTTGATTTTGATGCAATCCAAACCACCCAAATTGTTGAAATTTATGCTGTCAAAAGCTGATGCACTTCAGCTTCCAAAGCACGAATGTTCCTATGCTGTTTTTCACATCCAGGCTCAAATAAAGACATCAGTAATTTTTGACTTGATTGCACTATAATTATTCAAATATCATTAATTTTATGCTCTAGTCTAATTTCCATATCCGTTGTTATTATTAAAAAAGATTATTATAGTTAATGTACCTAAAGTATCCCCACTAATTGAAAAATGCAATTCTTAAGCAATAATAGTCACAACAACAACTCAATATAAAGGCTACTATGGTGATGTGACTGTAATTATTATCAACATAAGCCATGATGGGCACAATAGCATCAGATCATAAAGACATAAGCTATGAACCCTTTTTCTTCTCTTTAAACATGGTATGATCACCCTAAAAACAGAAGACAAGCACAAGACCAAAGATCATTCTGGTTCATGAAAGGACACTGGAATTTTGCAAGTAACACAAACCAGACACAAATCAGGACTCAAACAACTCTCACTTCTCCTGCTGAGGTTGAATTTGTTGTACTGCTGCTCTCAGCAGGTCTCTCCCTCTCTTATCAATCAAGCCTGGGATTGTGATGCTGAGTAAAGGTGCAACATTTCCTTCTCCCTCACAGGAAACCCTCTCTCCAGCTGGGATAGATCAGTGGGGTGCATAGCACATCAACAAGACAGATGGGACAGAAAAATACCAGGACAAAGAAGACAATGAGAGAAAGATGGAAGAGGGATCCTAAAAGTATAGACAGGAAATTTGAGGTTATATTTATTCTTAACTTTCTCCCATCTATCTAAGAATGTTTCCATGGTGAGTGGATATTTATTTAAAACCACCTTTATTAAATCAGTGAAAGATAAGTTTTTTTTAAGTTGTCTTTATCATATGTGAGGAGAAATCCAAGTTATTAAGAGGAAAGGACTCTAAACTTTAAGGTGTTTTTTAATCTATTTTACAAAATGTAAAATGAGATGCTGTGTGGCAAATTTGAAAGTGTCAGCTTTGTTAGAAAGACCCAGATTCATGTTCTGCTTCTGACACACCAGCTGTGTGAAGTCATATCCTCTCAGTACTTTTAGGAAACTCCCTATTTAGAGTCAGGGGAATGTTAATATATGTTTAACACTCAGATCTTTTTTTAAAAATCCAATAGACTTTTAAATTTAATCTACATTACTAACATCTTCTCCATCATTTTCTAAAGTCTAGACAATAAACAAAACAGGCATTAAATGCTCACACAGAAAATTTAACAATTGGTTCTAAAGCCAGATCAAGTTAGTTCCAGCATATTCCAGAATGTGCTATATCCCCTGGATGCATTAAATAAACACATTTCCAAGCTAGACATTTTTCACACTCATGAACACACATATGAAATGAAAAAAAAAACTCCCCAAAAATGAACTTTTATTTAACCACTAGAGCAACCAATACATGGGAGAGTAGAAAACATCTGACAGGAAAAAAATTCATCAAATTAAGTATGTTTAAATCAACCTTATACATAGGGCACTTAAATGTCTGTGAGAGTCATTATCAAGAAGTCAGCATTTCTTAACCTCTTTTTCATGCATCCTTAGAGAATCCTATAGACCTTGTCTTAGAATAATTTCATATTAATTTTTTTTAATTTCATCTAAAAGTTAGTGAAAATTAACATATATTTTCTTTTTATTACCAAGTTTAAAATCAGCCAAAATCCAATGGATTCTAGCATTGAAAATAGGGAATTGTAAATGCTTTACCCAAGAAGGTAAGAAATCTAAAGAAAAAGCTATATCAGAACAGAGATTCCCCCAAAGCAGAAAGTGGGTGAATTACTAAGTAAAAGAAAAAAACAAAACAATGATCAGGACAAATCTATGAGAAAAACAAATATTTATTCAAAAGATACCTGGAAATAGAGTATGTAAAAAATTAAGGGAGAAATTTGAAAATGAGATTAGACTACTGATTTGATTTGAAGTGGGGCAAGAGTGGACAATAACCAGGTCAGCCAAATCAAAATACTGATTCAATTAAGCTAATTCAACATAAAATATTAAAAACTTACCTATTCTGTACTAATTACCATCTAGAGAATATGAACAAAGAAGGATTAGTGGGAAACTAGAATCCAAGTATGCAAATGGGTAAAATTCAGAAATGTCAATAGGTCAAAGATAAGTTCAAGACCAACTTATTCTGTGAAAGCCTCCCTCTTGTGAAAGCCTTTTTTAAAAAAGTAAAAAAAAAAAAAAAAAAAAAAAAGTGAAGAAAATAAGACTTATGTTCCCCACCCTACTTTGAAGAAGAACTAAATAGACAAATAAATAAAAATAAAGCAAGAACCTTTTTGTCCAATTTGTGATATAATGCTTTGCTCTACTTGATGAATAAAATGTTCTTTTTACTAAATTTACTTTTGTTGTTTAGTGTTCTTAGTTCTTATCACTAGATCCAAAACTAGGTTTGAAATCTGGCCTATCATTTCCTATTTCTATGATTTTATATAAGTTCATATGCCAAATCTAATCCCAGGGACTCATCTATAGTATAAAAGGAATAAATGATTTCTCAGGTTCCTTAACACTTTTGAGCTCTGTAATTTGATCCCTGGAAAATATCATCCAAGGCAGATCTTATTCTTTCATAAATTTTATAATTTTCAAATGAAATAATTTCTTCCTTTCTTCTCTTTCTGTTGCATTGTCTCTCCCTTTTCTCCCATCTACTTTCTTATATTCCACCTTGGTTTCCTACTCCTTAGGCTATTTTGTAGGAGCTATAAAGATCATAGACAATATCCTCATTTTGTAAAAGAGAAAACTGAAGCAGGATGGCAAGATACAATAATAATAATTTAAAAAAAACAACCTGGATTTGTAATCAAAAGATTTAAGTTCTAATTCTCTAGTGTTGGTTTCCCAATCATTAAATAGAAAGCTCAATTCTATTAAATAGAAATTCACACTACCTCTTTAGGATCTAAAGCTTGGAAAACATTTTATAACCCCTTTATTTTCAAGATGAGAAAATTCACATATCTGTTATGGGAAAAGCATAATGTAAACTTTAAAGTTATATATATATATATATATAAAAACTTATTTTTCATGAAGTAATTTACCCAAGATCATATACCTATCAAGCAGAAGAAAGGGATCTAATTAAAATCTCAATATCCCACCCATCATTTCAATACATAACTCTGCTTCATTTGGCTTTTCTTCTAAATCTAGGGGGAACAGAGCCCACAAAAATATCAAGTCCAGAAAAATGAGCCCTCTCTAAATATCTAAAAGCACAATTTTTTTTGGTATATTAATATTTAATCTGATCTAATATATTCTCTTTTCTCAAGAAATCATTTGGATAAATCAAAGTTGCTTTAGAATTGCTCAAAGCAAGGTTTTGCTCCAATATCACACAGAAGTAATGTTGGGACCAAAAAACAAATGACTAATTAAATGGGATTTATGAAAGCTGAGTAAATTATTTTTATACCAGTAGGATCACTGAAATATTGAAGATTTAAAAAACCAAACTGATTTGAAAAAACAACGAATAAATTTTAAATCTTCATTTTAACACCCTTGTCAACTTAAAAATGGCCCCTATAAAATAGCCTAAGAAGTAGGGAAACAAGGTGGAATAAAGGAAAGTAGATGAGGGAGAATGGAAGGAAGCAAGAGAGAGAAGGAAGGAAAGAAGATAAAAAAGAGAGAGAAAGGAAAACCAGAGAGAAATAGAGCTAGAGAATTTAAGTGTTAATTATGTGATTAGAACTGTGCTAAACACAAATACAAAATAAAGAGGAAAAGAATACACAAACAATAAGAGAAATCCCTTTCACTGGTTGTCTTAGTCACCAAAGATTTTAATGTCCAGTAACAAAGCTTCACATTTCATTAGGCTAGTCCCTTGATCACCAATCCACAAATCTGTGGCCAGATCCACACTAAAAGCCTTTCTAGCTTAGTAGAAGCTAGACCTACAAATTTGGGTTCCACTGGCAAAAGCTACAAAACTCAGGGCTACCTCTATTTTATAGGCAGGCAGTAGAGATGGAAGGAAATCCCTAATCAAATTTGGATCTAAAAGATAAAATGTGACATGGAGACCTTAAAGAAATTAATATTTTTTCTATTAAATATTTATACAAAGTAATTAATCTCTTTAGATCCTTTGGCAGAACAATATATAGTATCAACTTTCACAATGTCTTAAGCCATGAGTTCCAAGATGTGTCAGTTCTCAATAGAGGAAGCTGTCTGCCAGCTGCAAAATTTTTCCAGAGCTAAATTGTGGCTATAGACAACAAGATGGCACAAGCCATAATCTAATGAAAAAGCTTCTGATGTATGCAATTTGTGAGAAGATGGGGAAAAAAGCAGATCATGGAGGTGGTGGAGAACAGCTCCCAGCTGGAGCATGAGAACAGCCTTCTCAAAGTTCTCACTACCCCGGAACAATTGGAGAAATTTGACTCCCAGCTGAGTCTCGTTGATCATCCCTACTGCCACCAATTCACCAAATGCAGGCTCTACTCTGTAAGTCGTTCTATTCAGGGCATGAGCAGAAACATGGAAATTTTTTCTACCTGACCCCTTTAGAATATGATTTATTTTTCATCTCCAAGGATCATCTCACAAAGAGAATTTCTCAGCTAGCAAGAGCTAGTGATGACATGTTCAAAGGACACCTCATTGATCCTACCATAAGTGTTTTACCTCTGAAGACAGAGCTCTTTTTGGAAGTTGAGTTGCACAAAAAAGATGATATCCTAACCCACACCACTGATCCCAGGACAAATAATATAATGCACCCTGGCCATTCCTGAAAACAATAAGGCTTTATATATTGTTACTTAAAAAAACAAACAAACAAACAAAAAAAACCACACAACTTGTTTTTACATGGAAATGAGCAGCAATAGGGTCAGGTTTCAGGGGGATGGCCCTAGCAATTTTCTTAGCTAATCCAGCTTTTTTCTCTGTGGTAGCAGTCAAGGCCCACTTTTTGACACCAATTCTAGTATCTTCAAAAGTGGATGTTGTTGAAATGTAGACTGAAATACATTTCATTAAATTTTTCTAAATAGAAAAAAAGTAACAATAAAGTAATAATAAATAAATATTTATTGAATGATTATTTGTAGTCCTTTATTCAAACTTGTAGTAAAGCATGCAGGTCCATTTTAGGGAAATTCTCACTTCTCTGACGTATTGCCTACCTAGAAACTTTCTGTGTCACAGCAACCTGAATGTTGTTACCAATTGTCCCCTGAAAATACATAATTCACAAGACTAAAAGAATAAAGACATTCACTTATCAGTTAAAGACTTGAAATAGTGCTCACTGAAGATAACATTTGTCAGTGAACAACTCTTTGCAGAAGTTTCAGTTTCTGTGGTTTCAGCTCTTTAAAGTATTTTTTTGAGTAGAGCTCCTATAAAAGTGCCCAGACTTGCTTCTCCACAATGGTTTTATCTTCCTTTGACTCCTCCGGCTTTCTGCACAAGTAATTGCTATACTAATAATTTTACTCCTCTTTCAATTCTCTTCAGCTCCTAACTGATACTACCTATCACCATTTTCTGTTTTGCTCCTTTCTTCAATATTATATCATACCCTTCTTTTTATGTTCCATAGCTCCTGGTTTATGCATCAGATCTCTACTATTGCTCTGCTCAGTCTTTTACCCAATATGTCACTTTATCCAAGTTCTTATGCTATACTAACACATAGCAACAGCTGCTCTTTTGCCCCCAGGAAACTAGTATACATCCGTAGGTGAAGAGGACTTCAGAGTCCTTATGGTGACAGAATAACCTCAAAATGCAGCTCCATTTTCAAAAGCTTTTCTTTGTGCAACATTTCTCCAACCTTAGGCATAACAGAAGCAAGCTTAACAACCAGAAACACATGTTCTGTTCACACTTTGCAAGAATCTGTTGCCATTACTAAAGGGACTTCACAGAAGAATTAGACAAGTGAGTCAATGCTGAAAGCCATAGACTCTTTTTGAGTGGAGTGTTAAGAGATGATCCCATGCATTTGTTGTTGTTCATCTTTTATTCTTGAAGAGAACTAGTGACATCACAAGGGTGATGGATGTCTTGACTTGCTTATGAGTTGGATTTAAATGAGACAGAGCTGCACAAAGTCATCAGCCTCATGTTCCTCCAGAGTCATCAGACTCCATTGGCAAGACAAAAGTTAAGATGACTGGTGATGGCTCCTCATGATGGTGATATTAAAGGAAATAAATCATGGCAATCCAATGACTACTGGGACCAGTATTGAAATCATCCAATGAAAGCAACCCTTCAGATCACTAACAATGCCACTAAATCTGATGCTCTTGAAGTAATCTAATCCCTATATACTGAGGCTGGGACGTACTCCTCCAAAAGCAGGCTGGGAAAAGGTTAGAGAAAGAATGTAATCAAAGGTGTTAGCAAAGTTGTAGGTTCAATGAACTTCAAGCTAGGGAAGAAGAGAAAGTTCCTAATAGTCTAGGACTCCTGGACCCATGCACTAAGATAGTTTAGGCAGCTCCTGCTGAAATGGTCAATTCCAGATCAGATCAAGTGTTCTTACAGAGACAAAAAGAGCCTAGTCAGAAAGGTTTTATTGGTTTCCAGCTGCTATGGGATGAGACAGAAAGACACCAGCCTTCTAAGAATCTGTAATCTTCTTGCCTGAAATGTTCCAAATGAAGCCTTTCTCATGAACTAATTGCCCAGTCCTAGAGGATAGTTTGTAATTCTACACTATGAGTTGGAAATGGAAAAAATTAAATCATACTATAGATGCCCATCAATTGGAGATTGGCTGAATAAATTGTGGTATGTGAATATTATGGAATATTATTGTTCTGTAAGAAATGACCAACAGGATCATTTCAGAAAGGCCTGGAGAGACTTACATGAACTGATGCTGAGTGAAATGAGCAGAACCAGGAGATTGTTGTGTACTTCAACAACAACACTATGTGATGATCAATTCTGATGGATGTGGTCATTTTCAACAATGAGATGAACCAAATCAGTTCCAATGGAGCAGTAATGAACTGAACCAGCTACACCCAGCAAAAGAACTCTGGGAGATGACTATGAACCACTACATAGAATTCCCAGTCCCACCTGTATTTTGGATTTCCTTCACAGGCTAGTTGTACACTACTCCAAAGTCCGATTCTTATTGTACAGCAAAACAACTGTTTAGACATGCATACATATATTGTATTTAATTTATACTTTAACATATGTAACATGTATTGGTCAACCTGCCATCTGGGGTGGAGGGGAAGGAGGGGAAAATTAGAACAAAAGGTTTGACAATTGTCAATGTTGTAAAATTACCCATGCATATATCAGGTAAATAAAAACTATTAATAAAAAAAATTAAATTATACAACCTCAGTCTGAGTGCCAGACTGAGCACCTGGACATGTGGGTGATTAGGACTGAAAAGAGCATCATGGCTTTAGAGATCAACAGAGAAGTGAGAGGTTATTCAAGGGGGATGTGACAACCATCACAAGCAGATGAGGGAATACTAACTCAAGTGAGTGAAAATCTGGATAGGTAGCCCTGGAATACAAAGGAAAGTAAGTAGGCAACGGTTTCTTTCTCCTCTCTCTTTTCCCTCATATACATCCATGCAGATAGAGATTTTTTTCCATAGAGCTTTCTACCTCCTCTACATGAATGTTCCACTAAGGAATGTTTTTTGGTTTATTGTTTTAATTTAGCTTGTTTACTTTAGGTAGAGTTTATTGTCTAATGTTTTACTGAATATGTCTATCATTGTCATTTGGCAGTGCAAAGGGAAGAGGAGAGGGAGAAGATAAGCTGGCTGTGGAGTTCTAAAGAGATTTTGCACCAGTGATTCACTCATTAGAGTGCTGAGCCAAGTTCAAATCCAGTCTCAGACACTTATTAGGTATAACAAGTCATTTAACTTCTGTTTGTCAGTTTCTTTCGCTATAAAATGGGAATAATAATAATATCTACCTCCCCATGTTTTTATGAAGATCAAATAAGATATTTGTGAAGTGATTAGTATAGTGCCTAGCACCTAGGAAGCATTATATAAATGTTAGTCATTATTGTTTTGTTTTGTTACATTTTACATGTAGTTATAGGCTCCAAAATATCTAAGTGAAAAGTCCATTTCTGATTTGGTAGTTAAGAGGACCATTGAAGATACATTTTACCAACCATTTATCCTGTATGTCTTTGTTGTATTATAAACTTCCAAGAGCAGATTTGAAATGAATCCTAGGGCTTTTGTTCTGTTATTTCTTCAGATCACTAGAATCTATCTTTCCTTTCTATTTGTTGTAATTATCAAGTATAGTTTCCAGTGAAAGTTTTGCTACTGGTCAATATAACCTTTGACCTCAGTCTCAAGAGAGAAAAAGCAGAGAAGAAAAATGGGAAGACTCCTGGAAAGCCTTTCTCCTAACTAAGTCCCTAGGCAAAGAGAGAAGTGCCTGTGGAGACTTTCTTCCTACCTCTCATCCTGTTTAGAAACAGGAATTAGTAAAGCAACCTATGGTCATATGAAAATATTTTAAATCACTATTGATTAGAGAATATTTCAAATTGAAACAACTGAACTATCACTTCACACCTATCAGACTAGTTAACGTTATAGAAAATGCCAAATGTTGAAGGGGATGTGGAAAAACTGGGACACTGATGCATTGTTGGTGGAGTTGTAAACTGATCCAGTTATTCTGGAGAGCAATTTGAAAATATGCCCAAAGGGCTATAAAATTGTGCATACTTTTGATCCAGCAATGCCAGGATAGGGCCCATATATGCAAAAATCTTTATAACAGGTCTTTTTGTGGTGACAAAGAATTGGAAATTGAGTGGAAGCCTATCAATCTGCGAATGACTAAATAAGATATAATATATGAAAGTATGAGACTAATGGAATATTATTGTTCTATAAGAAATGACGAACAGGTTGATTTTAGAAAACCCTAGAAAGACTTACATAAACTTACATGCTGAGTGAAGCAAGCAGAACCAAGAAAACATTGTATACAATAACATCAAGATTGTGTGATCAACTCTGATAAACTTGGCCTCTTTCAGCAATTTCAATAAAATTTTGAAAAAACATGCCATCCACATCCAGAGAGAAAGAACTGTGGAGACATAATATAGCCCAAAACATACTATTATCACCTTCATTTTTTCTTGTGTTTTTTCCCTTTTGTTCTGATTTTTCTCTCCCAATATGACTCTGATGAAAATATGTAATAAAAAAATGAATGTACATGTATAACTAAAAAAAGAAAAAAAAAACAGAAACTGGAATTAGTTTGGTCAATAGATAGCCCTCCTTGTACACCTGGTACACTTTGTGAACTATACATGAAAGCCTCTAGCTATGTTAGGATTTGGGGAAAAACTTGATGCTCTCTCTGCCCCACCACCACCATTATCATCACTTAGTATATTCCTAGAGGGTTCAAAAACACACCTCACAACAATCTTTCCTTGACAGCATGATGAAGTTAATTAAATCATCTGGCACTTTTACTGGATATATCTAAAACAATCCCAATACTGCTGAGTACCAAGAAGGAAAAAAAAAATCAGTATTATCAGCTTCATTCTTATAAGACTACTCCAGTATCTAAATGATTTCTCCCTACTGTCTCAATTTTTAATGCCTGATCACCATTTATTTTATAAGCTTAGTCAACAGAAATGTGCTTAATATTGCAATGAATTAACAAGAATGATATGAAATAGGGGTCAATAGTGTCTTTCCTTGTAAACAATAACCCTGTTTCTGCAAAATAATGCAATTAATATGTGATGGAGGATACTAAATATTTTTTGTAACTGATCTCATAGAATATTCTGCTGAGTCATGCCTGAAGTAGCCTTTGTGTTGTTCCTAGAGTGCAAAAATCTCATTTTTAGTCACCCCAGTCAAAGGAAAACTGACAGGAAGAAGGAGAAATAAAGCAAAAGAGGAAAACAATTTTTGAGGCTTAGAAAATGTTTTTAATATCAAAAAAAGAGTAAAAGCTAAATACAATTTCAGTCATTCTAATCTGTGAGAGGCAGAATAGCATGTCAAATAAAAATTGAGCCGTGAAGCCCAGAAGACCATTGTTCAAATCTTTTGTCTGGTACATACTGGCAGTATGCTTGCCAAGTCTTGTAATCTCTCAGTTGCCCAAGGCAACTAATCATCTAAGACTATAAATTGCCGAGAAGATGTTGAAGTGTATTGATAAAAGTTCCCTCTTCTAGAAGTTACCTATATCAGTGAAATCACAGTTCTAGGCTATATCTCTATCTCTATTCTTATTCAAGTTTGTGACAAAACATGTACACTTGAGGATTAAGAAGAAAATATTTCTACATTGGCAAAACTATCTACAATGTAACTCTGAGATTTTCCCATCTCTAGGTTTCCCCTAGAAAACCATTTTGTCTAAACATCTCAGCGAAGGAGCTAATGAGCATCACTTGTGATTTGTCACCCAATGCTGTATTTTCTGCCTCTCTTTTTGAGTTGTTAGGCAACTTTTACTTTTAGCCTGTTAACTTTAAGGTTAATTAGAGATTACATCTTTTCTGAGGGTCTGGCAAAATGCATGAGAGTAACCAGGGAAACTAGCCCACATGATGTTACATGTAAGATTAATTTGGGAAGGCTGTGAGAGAAGAACAGAATTTAACCAAAAGATCAGTGTTCATAACCCCAAAGTCAAATACCATTTGGAGCTATAATCTGATACTGTATAATGTGATTCTTTGAATTAATCTGTGATATATGAAAGACAAGTACAGTAATGCAAATGTACAAGCATGCTCTTTATAATCACATACAGGCACCTGAATTTTATTTTAGCTGGCACTTCAAAATAATGATAGTCTTCAGAAGTATTTATAATTAAAGTTGATGGGAGAGAGAAAATAGGAGATAAGAGGGTGATAGACAAAAGAGAATATTAGCTAAAACATAACTTGAGTGAGTCTCCTTCACAGAAAAGAAGAAAAACCTCAAACAGTCCATTTCCAGAGAGCCAACTTCAACAAATATTTAGCTCAATTTGATATGCATTTATTAAATGCTAATTTGCCAGATACTGGGAATACAAAGACAAAATTGAAAAAGTCCTTATCTTCAATGAGCTTGCACTCTACTGGAGGAAAAATGTACATAGTGAAGTATCTTGGGAGTCAAAACAGTACAGTAGAAAGAATGTGGGAAATATCCTGGCGCTGTTGTATACTTCTCTGTGACCTTAAATGAATCATTTAACCACTTTAGGATTCTTTCTTCTAAACAATAAAATTTAAAAACTGTATTATATAACCTTTAAGTTCCTTTCCATCTCTAAATCTATGTTCCTAATTACAAATGATGTGAAAAAGTTGAAAAGGCAATGATCCTATGCCATGCATAGGAAGCAGTAATCACGCAAGTTTATGTGGAACCCTAAATAGAATCCATATATATTATCTACTCCATTATCTCTGTTAACAAAAAAAAGCACATTTCAGTGCCTATTTCATTGTTAGATATCCATTCCTAGACATAGAAATAATATATAAAGCCCAGGAATGTATGTCTTCATGAGTGTGAATTCCTTCCCTATTGAATCTCCAGTGGTATTCCTCCCTTCCAAACAGAGTGAACTATACTTCTTTGGCTATCTCAACTACTCTGTAACAACATGCACTTTTTTATCTCCCATTTGGTATTCAGTAATATGGAAATCTTCTCAAATAATCTCTTGCCTATTTCTACATGTATCTGGCCACCCAAATCCCATATGTTTCATTCCTTTCTCTGGTCCCAGGCCTCCCCATGCAAGACATGCACATAAGATAATAAATACCACTGGCAGTGGTAATTAGGCACTTCCTTCTTAGTGGACAACACTGCCTCCAAGCTATCTCCATTCATCTCCAGTTCCAGACTATGTTAAAAGAACTGTTGTTTCCAAAGAACTTAAATGGTGAATTCTTCTTGTTTATGTCTGAATACTTCTCAAATCATTATTCTGACTTAGCTCCAAAAAAATTGATAGTTGCAGCTCATAGAGGTTCCAAACTGCTTTAGAGTGTCCAAGTCCCAGAACCACCAAGGTCACTAAACCATATGGCAAAAACAAACTAAAAAACAGAATGGTTGTGTTGGGTTTTTTTTTTTCCTATTTCAGTGTATTGTTGTTAATGCTTTCCCAAGGGCCTGCAGGTACATATGGCAGTTTACAAACTAGCAGATTGTGTGTGGGATCAATAAAGTTTTGTTTGAAATCAAACTTAGAAGTGGAGATTCTGCCTTCTGTGGACATTTGTGAATGCCCAAGTTCGCTTTGGAAAATTGTGAATAATATAGACTAACAAAAATAAATTTTTCTTACTTTACTTAGTCAAAAAATCCCAATGACCCCTGCAAATTCTAGATGTAGGCTTATTTTTGCACATGTCATAAACATCAGTGTTCTGAAAAGGAAGGAATAAAGAAAGGGGATCCTTACAAATAAATCCTAAACTCTTTCTTCTAGATTATAAATTGTAAAAGGGCAAAGACCACATATTAATCTTTACAATAATCTTTTCCATTGCTTAATATAATGTAGATCAGTGCAGTGTAGTCAAAGATATGCTGAAACCATCTCATATAAGCTCATGAAAGTTTATTCTTAAATTTTTAGTATGGTCATATGTACCTCAGAAATAAGCAAACAACAAATCAGAACTTAACTTATTGTTTTGTTGATTGTGTAGACTTAGAAAAGTAATCCAGAAAATATCACTGGGGCAGATTAACCTTTAAAAAGTCATGTTTTTGGAGAGCTAGCTGTTAAACACTTGCCAATACATTTCTGTGTAAAGAATGCTCTATACATTATCAACATTCTCAAGTTTCTATCTTATCCTTGCTGCTTAATATATGTGCAAATTGATTTAAATGACTTCAGATTCCCCTAAATATATGATTCATTGGTTTACATAATATATACTTAATAATTTAGTTAACATAGTTAATTTATTAACTAATTAATATACTACATACTTAATAAGTTTCTGGTGAATGAACGATGGTAGAGGTGGGAGGGAGAGACTAAGCTAAAAAGAAAGTAAACAAGGAAGGAGGGTAATATAGAGGCTGTGGACAAGCACACTAATATATCCTTGGAGGAGCTCTGAGTTGGTTCAAGTACTCAGGAAAACAATTTGGAACTATTCAACTAAAATGGATATATTCCTTATTTTGGTGATAGCATTACCCAAAAAGGTCAAAATTCAGAGGGAAAGGGCCTATATGTACAAAACATAACAATCTGTCTTTAGCTTTTTCAGCCTAGTAGAGATATCACTAGATTAAAGTGAATATACATTTTAGTCACTTTGGGGGGCATAGTATATGTATATGTGTGTGTGTGTGTGTGTGTGTGTGTACATATGTATATATATGTGTGTGTATATGTGTATATACATATATAATTAATGAGAGAGACAGAGAGAGATAGGAGACAGAGAGACAGGAAGAAGAGGGGGGTAGGGAAAGAGGGAGGAGCTTCTATGAGCCTCACACACCAATTTTTTTTTTTAATCTCATTAGAATAATGATTTAAGAAGCATTCAAACATAGACAAGAGAAATGAGGGAAGAGAGAGAGAGGAAAGAGGGGAGGGGGAAAAGAGAAAGAGAGAGAAATACCTCTTGCAGAAATAAAAAAAAAAAAAAAGGAGGTTTCCATCAATTAGGGAATGAGTGAATAAATTGGGGTATGCAAATTTAATGTCATTGTATCATCAGAAATGGATAAAAAGATTCAAAAACAATTTCTATGAAACAATATGGATTGAAATGAACAAAACCGGAATAATTTATTTGGTGACCATGGTACTATAAAACAAAACAATAAAACAATTTTGATCAACATAGTAACCAATAATGACTTCAGAAGACTGGAGAGCAAACAAGCCTCTCACTTCTGGGTAGAGAGGTAGAGAAGTACAGGAGACAAACATTTCCAGACATAGCCAATAAATTGGTTTTATTTACTTAATTATACTTATTTATTATAAAGGAGAGTTTCTATGGGGACCAGGAATGAGGACAAATTTAAAAGAAGTAATAAATAGATTGCTTGTTCTGTTAGAAAAGGGAGAAGGTAAGGGAGGAAGGAAAAAATTTCAAACACAAAATTTTGCAAAAATGAATGTTGAAAACTATGTATTTTTTAAATAAAATATTATTTTAAAAAAATTAAAGGAAAAAAAGAAGGGATAAAGAGTCCTACAAAATAACATATTTTACAGTTGATCCCACAAAAATATAAACCCCTGGGATGTAAGCACAATTATTTTCCTCATTTATGAAGAAACAAAGATAAACAAATTGTATATAAATTGCCTAAATGACTATGATTTGAGCTCAGGTCTTCTTGAATCTAAGTCCTGTCTTCTAAGCACTTCATCATCTGTATCTAAAATTCTTAAAATTGTATATGAAGTAAGCTATTTTCATTACTATATTATAAATTAGATGAAAGAAATGATGATTACATTATTATATTCCCCAGTTCCAGGTGCCTTACATGTAGAACACATTTAATCAATATTTGTAGAATGAAGTTATTTACATATTAAGTATATTTATAATAATAATAGCTAACATTAAAATGATGCTTTAATATTTGGAATTGATATTTCATTTTTATATACTATTTTATTTGATCATTCAAAAGAATTAATTCATAAATGAAAATAAACTTTACTAGATTTTTGTTACATAATTATTTATAATAATCCATTCACATATAAGGAAATATAGATGTACATATATAATCCAAATTGGATACTTATTTTTGAATCAAATGCATTACCATTTCCCACTAATTTAATATAGATTTCTGAAATTTTCCTGCAGTCTATCAGAATGAGATATTATCCATACTAAAAAGAGTTTAAAATTGGAAGTCTTATTAGCAATGAAGCAAAATTTTATTGGGATAAATTTAACAATAATAAATTATATATATATATATATATATATATATAAATTATATAAATATATATATATATATATATATATTTTTTTTTTTTTCTTTTTGAGGCTAGGGTTAAGTGACTTGCCCAGGGTCACACAGCTAGGAAGTGTTAAGTGTCTGAGATCGGATTTGAACTCTGGTCCTCCTGACAGCAAGGCTGGTGCTGTATCCACTACACCACCTAGCTACCCCATAAATTATATTTTAAAATACATTGAGCTTTTCAAGGTACTTTTCTCACAATAACCCAGTTTGGTAGGTAGTATGTATACTATCTTAGGTTATTATGAGAGATGAAGTTGAATTGTGAATTGATCCAACTATTTTGGAGAGCAATCTGGAATTATGCCTAAAGAGTTATTAAACTGCCAATGCCCTTTGACCTAGCAATACCACTATTAAATATATTTGCAAAGATGATTAGGTCAAAAGGAAAAGCATTCATATGTTTTAAAATATTTATAGTCACTTTATAGAGGCAAAAAAGTGATAAATATAAATGGGTATTGAATGATTTTATTGGGGGAAAGGAAAAAGAAAAGGGGGAAAGGGGAAAAAAAGAAATGAACATTATTACATATTTAAGGGTAATAAATTGCATATAATAGTTTGTAATTTTATTGTAATCTTTTTTTAATCATACTATTTATTGAACTGTTAGTTTTATCCCACAAATTAAAAATAAAGTATATTTTAAAATAAATAAATGAAAGAGTGAAATGTAAGAATGTACTCTTTTTTCTTTGCAGATATAGAAGATTATGAATGTAAAACACTGCATATAATATTGGATTTTTTGATGTTTGCTGAAATAATTTTTTCTTTATTAATTATCATAAGAAATTATTCTCAGAGAAAGCAAGAAGAAATTATACATGGAGTGTAACATGCCCTCCTGGCAGTTACAATTACTAGTCTGTGCTAGGCCCAACAGAGTACCTTTGACCACTGACCTTTGTAGTGTCAACTCTCCCAAGCTCGCCTCCTCTGAGGCCTTCAAAGGTCTCTGGCCACGATCTCTTGAATCTATAGTTTAATAACCAGTAGCACGCTCAAGAACAGCCACATGTAATCTTAAAAGCCTTTATTATACCTACTCACATAATGCCCTGACTTGATGCCCTGACTTGTTGGTTCCCAGTGAACACCTGGTCAGAAGACCCAGGTGTTCTCTACCAAACTCCTTACCTCTCTGGGCTATCCATCTGTTTGGCTCAGGGAGCCAGGTTAAAGAGCACCAGGTTAAAGACGAAGGAGAAAAAGGAAAAGAGAGAGAGGTGCTCCTTGTCCTGAGCTTAAATAGTCAATGAGGTCACAGACATAAGCCAATCAACGATGAAGTCTACATCCTGAACTTGACAGAGACTTCAGAGGGAGATCTAGGTTCCTGCTATGGGTGGAGGTCCCACCCAAGAAGGAAGTCCCTAAGTACTCAACTCTTAAGCACATCCGGGAATAAAGACCATTGGTCCACTTACATCTCAATTGAGCTTGCCTGACCTTGGACCCTTACAATGGAGAAATGTCATTATACTCCGTCCAGATTAGAAAAATTATATACATGATACATTTTTAAGAATGAACATTGAATAAACTAGAATTATTCAGAGAAAGTCAACTAGAATGGTGAGAATGGAAATTGGAGACCATTCCATATTGGGACTTGTGGAAGTAATTGGTACAATTTAGCCTAAAGGAAAGACAACTAAGACAAGAGAAGAGGAAGACATGACAACTTTCTTTAAGTGTTAGAAGAGGTCTCATGTGAAGAGGAATGATGTGCTTATTCTGCTTGTCCCAGGGGTAAGAACTAAGAGCAAGAAAGAAACATCACAAAAAAACAGTTTGTCATGGGAAAAAATTCCTAAAAAATAAATCTTTGCAAAAATGGAATCATCTGCCTCTGGGCAGAGGTGCTCTTTTCCATTAGAAGTCTTCAAGTAATAGATAAATGACTACTTTTGAGAGATACTGTAGAGGGGATTTCTGTTCTGCTACGAATTTAACTAAATGACCTCTAAGGTCCCTTCCAACTGAGTTTCTGTGATTTTAAAAGATAATGTAAAAAAGTAAGTAGGAATTTATTTAAAATGCATGAAGCTTGAATAATAGCATTTTCATCATTAGCTAATACAGTGAAAAGAGATAGAACAAAATCCCTTTATATAGCAAGAAATGCTACCAAAACCTTGGCATTTATTTATCTTCTTTCATCCTAAATACATCTTAGTTCTACTTTTTGTAACTCATAAATTTTCAAAAACTCCTTAAAGGAGAGATGACAAACCTTATTTTGACAATTAAAAAAACAAGAAAGCTGAGATATTTAAAAAGCCAAAGTCCTGACAGTCAAGGCCCCAAAATATACATACATTCTGGCACTTCATATACTGTATTTTCAGAAAGTTTTAAACACAAAAATGGACTTGCCCAAAGACACAATAAGTTAGTTATTGGTTGGTCCAGTTGAAAAAAAACATTCCACCTACTTCACTTCCAAGGGATTATTTCCAGTATGAGGAAGAAGCTGAAGCATGGTAGTAAAAAGAGACAATGTTTGCTCATGCTAAATTGCAATAGAATTTGTGGCTGCCATATTTTTACTGTACAATGGTTATTAAATCTGGAGCCACAGGCCTTGGGTTCAAATTCCGCATGTGAAACTTATTACTTTTCCTGGCGTAAGTCACTTTATTTCACTGGGTCTCAGTGCCATTTTTGGTAAAATAAAATAAATAAAGAGCTTAAGCTAGATGGCCTCTAGAGTCTTCCATTTCTAAATTTATGATCTATTTCTAGAGTAGATGGCAGCCTCCTCTTCTTAGGTACTCCCATTCCTTATTCTGATCTCCAGCTTTTGTACACATGGCATATTCATAACAATACTTCAATTTACCAATGAAGAAAGAAAAATATACTAATCCAATTAGAATTTAGTAAATATCTACCCTATGTAAGTAGACTAGTTGCTACGAATAAGGATATATAATAAGTGCTAGACCTACAATTTTTACTGGTATAAGGAATTCCCAAATGTGGATGTTGTTTCTAGCAAAGCAAGTCAGCATTTTCTCTGCAATGTATAGAATTCTCTAGGCCCTTGACAGGTTAAGTGTTGACAGGTTATCAGCCAACATGAGCAGCACTTGAGCTGGGCTCTGGATGGCTATCCACAATGACAAACTGTCACTTATGAAAACAAAAATGAAATAAAGAATAGCTCCTGATCTCAGGAAACTTACATTCTGCAACAGAAACTCCCATGATGCTATTCTAAATGCCTAGTCTGCAAGATCATCTTCAAAGATGTTTCACAAGCCTTCCTACAAAGGTCAAGGAAGACCTTTCTCATACTTATTATACCACTCAGCAGCAAGGTCCTATTTCATGGTGTGGACCCCTATCTGAAAGCTATATTTATCAAGATAGAGAGGAAAGAAAAGGTTGTCTTTTTATTTTAGGTTATTAAACTGCCATGGCAAATAGTTTGGAGTGAGAAACAACACTGCTAAATCCAGCCTTTTTAAAGTGGTCTAACCTAAGCTGAAATTTTGCCTACCTAAATATACCTCTCCTCAGCTTGTAGAGAATGGCAAGTTGCTATGGACTCCCTGCCCTGGGTGATAAGAGAAAAATGGCATGTACAGTAAATTAAAAAAACAAAAATAAATTGCCAGTTCATAAATTTCCATCATTTTTAAAAGTACAGGTGCTTGTGTAATGCTGTTGAGTAAGGTTGAGATCCAGGCCATCAAAATGATTGATGGCTGCTTTTACAGGTGAAGACAGATCTATATCCACAATGGCGCCACTGCACAAATAAATATGACTTCCTCCACAAAGTCCACAGTGGTCTCCATAAGAGGAGGTATCTAGCAAGGGTCTTAGTTAATGAAAAATGAAATTGGAGATGTGAGCACACTGACAAGATATCTTTCACTTACCAACATTGTCAGAAGCCCAGAGAAAGAGTACCAAGACCTTTGAAACATCACACCATCTTTGTGTATTATCGCTTACAACCTTGACTCCCTTCACAAATAGGAAGTATCAAGCAAGACTCTTAGTTAATAAGAAATGAAGTTAAAGCTTAAGTAGAATGGCAGGATATCTTTCACTTAACCAATACTGTCAGAAGTCTAGAGAAAGAACACCAGGATCTTTGAAATATCACACCATCCCTGTGTATTATCTCTTATAACCTTGCCACCTTTATTGACAGTCCCATAACACCATATAGCCTCTTGTTAACTTTACCCTCTTCTTCAGGGCTGATGCTCACCTGTTTTAAGATCTCAAAGGCAAGTGTTGCTATAAATTGCTGCCTGCTGAGCCATTGAAAAAGCAAGGAGTCTTGTGTTAAAAAAAAAAGTGTTCACAGCTTTTCATTTGAGTACTGTATTGATCTGCCATATGCCAAGCAATGTGTCATTGAGTCTGAATTTGCTAGTAACACACACAGACACAGATGAGAAAGGAGAAAAGAAGGAAAAGAAACATTTGAAATAGTAGGAACTTTCTAAAATGATATTAGATTTTCTTATAGCTTCATTTTTGGTTTTGTTTTTAAGAAAATGAAAATTTCCAAACACTAATAGTGGGCAGGTCCTGGAAGAAAACAATGAACAACAAAAAGGAAGGAGCAAGTCTTGTCTTGAACTAATGACACATGGACACTTACTAGCCCTGCAACCTATGAAGTGTGTTTCCTTCAGCAAGTCATTTAATTTCTCTAATATTAAATTTGTCCATCTGTCAAATTTGCCTTACAATACCTCCAAAAGTGCTATACAAATGCAAGTTGTTATAATCTTCATAATTGTTAAAGTGAGAGCAAAATGAGATAAATTTTCTGAAAGTACTTTGTGAACAAACTAGAAAGAAATGAAGTAGAAATGAAAGCTTCTGAAGAATCAACAGTAAGAAACTCTCAATAGTACTCTTAATTTTATTGGATACAGACTATTTGCAAATCCCATAACTCCTAGGTGTTCCCTTACCTTTGAGTGACTTGAAATCAATATGACTTTACAGATGGCAAAATGAATACAGTAATTTTACTTTTAAAAGTCAAAAGCACTTGACATAAATTACCTTTCTTCTTGCAATAAAAACAAAACTTAAAAAATAAAGGTTTTAAATCATTTTTCAAATAAAAAATATTCTTTGAGGCAGTTAGCAGCACAATGGATAGCTTACATGTACATATATATATATATATATATATATATACACACACACAAAGACAGAGAGAAAAAGAGAGAGAGAGAGAATACTTATGCTCCAATACTGTACTAAGTACTTTATAATTATTACGTTATTTTATCCTCACAGCTTTATGGGTGATGGGGGAATTCTATTATTTTTTCAATTTTACATATGAAAAATTCATTATTTAAAATTAATTAAGTTATCAAGTTGTGGCATGTGATTTGATGAAATTCTATTGTGCTGTAAGAAATGATAAGATGGTTGAGTTTAGAAAAATATGGAAAGACTTATATGAAACAATGAAGAATGAAATAAGCAAAACCAAGAGAATATTGTATGTAGTAACAGCAATATTATTTGAAAAGCATCTGTGAATGACTAGTCTAAATATTATAAATTCTCAAATCAACTACAGATGACCCGGGAAAGAGAATGCTGTCCACCTATACCTCCAAAGGAAGAGCTGATTTATCTGCTTAGTTTTGTTTTGCATGTATGTATATGTATGTATGTAATATCTGTATCAAACCATGGCCTTCTCCAGTACAAGGTCTAGAGAGAGGGAGGGAGACAGATCAGGATTTAAAACATAATTTTTAAAATAAATAAATTTTTATAAATTAATAAATTATTAACAATAGACTTTACTTTTTTAAGTAACTAAGAAAAAACATTTTGCATAAATTTGACAAAAATCAACCAAGTTGAAATCCACCATACTTTGGCTAGATCAACATTCAATGCTTTTCTAAATCTAGGCTTCAGAGTTTCTCGGTATTATTATTCCAGGAGAAGGTGTAAAGAGAAATAAATATTTATACAATGTTTACTATAGGCCAAGAACTGAATATTATTTCATTTGATTCTCACAGCCACCTTGGGAAGTAGTGCTATTATATCTTATTTGTAGCTGAGAAAATTGAGGGAGATGGATAAGTGACTTTCCCAGTTCATACAAGTAGTAAGTACATAAAGCTGTATTTAAACTCAGGCCTTCCTGACTAAGTATAGTATTCTATCTACTATACCACTACTTACTTATAATATGACATTTAAAAAATCACAGTAATTTAGATTTATATGATTTTAAAATGCATATTTTAGAAATCACAATAATTTATATCAATCAATTTTAATTGCATAAATTTATATGGAGGAGTATGGGAAAGGATAGAGCTGAAATTTGTCTACTTTTTTAAGGCTTTGTTATAAAATTAATTGTAACATGAGGCAGCTCAAAGTCCAGGAAGTTTGTTACAAACCACACATATCCATTTTCATTAAATTTCTTTTATTTTCAGAAATAGGTTCCTCCCTCTCTCTTTCTTCCCTTTATCTCACATTGAGAAAGCAAAAAAACAAACAAAAACAAAACAACCAAAAAAAAAAACCCCTTATCGTAAACATGTATAATCAAGCAAAACAGATTTTTACATTGAGCATGTTCTAAAAAAATAGTTTTCTCATTTTGCTTTCTGATTCCTTTACCTCTTTATCAGGAAGTACCTAACATTTTTCATCATTAGTCCTCTGAAATCTTTGTTGATCATAACATTAAGAGTTCTACAAATAGTTTTCCATCACGTTTATATGCTACAACTGTACATCTCTTCCTCAAATTATGAACACCCTCTCAGATTCCTGTCCTTTGCAACCTGAAAAAGACATGCATATTTTTGCATATCCTTAGACTTTCTTTTATTTAGAAGCAATCCCTTCCTCAATCTACCCTCTAAATCCTGCTATCCTTTTCTTTCCTTTACCTCTTATTTCCTTCTTCTATCTTCCAATTATGAGATATTATTCTTTAACTTTCTCCTTTCCTTTCCTAATTCCCCACCCCTGTGTATTCCTCTTCCCTTCTCTTTATATTTTTTTCTTAAAATCATCAAGATATAATGGAAATATTCTCAAGTTTTATCTAACTGGACTTCCTACCTTGAACACATGTATCATCTCTTCATATTTGAATGTAAGCAGTTTATTATTGCTTAGTCCTTTATCACTGTTCATTTGTGTTTACTGTTAGAGGCTTCATTTAATTCTTGAGTTTGAACTTCAAAGTTTGCCCAAAATTATGGTCTTTTCACCAGGAATGCTTGGAAATCCTTTGTTTTATTAAAGATCTAGTTTTCCCCTGTAGCATTCATTATATTCAGTTTTTCCCAGAAAGTTATTCTTGATTATAAAGCCATATTATTTGCCTTCTACAATATCATATTCTAAATTCTCTGCTTCCTTCTTTACAGTGGTGCCTGGTAAATCATGTGTGATTCTGAGTGCACCTCCTTGGTACTTGAATTCTTTCTTTCTGACTATAGGGTTTTTTGTTTTTCTTTAACCTAGGAGCTCTGGAATTTGGCTATAATGCTCCTGGGAGTTTTCATTTTAGAATTTCTTTCTAGGGGTCACTGGCTAATTTTTCTTATTTTTTAATTTCCCCTCTACTCTCTAAGAAATATAAATTTATTGACATATAATGCTTTGGTTCTTTTTTGGTAATAGTGTTCAAATAGTTCAATAATTCTTAAATTTTCTCTCCTTGATTTATTTTGCAAGTCAGTTGTTTTCAATGTGGAATATCCTATATCTTCTTTTGCTTTTTCAGTCTTTTAACTTTGTTTAATATTACTTGTTGCCAAATGAAATCACTGGTTTCTATTTAGTCCATTCAAATTTTCAGGGAATTTGTTATTTGATGGAGTTTTATACCTCTTTCCATAGCTCTCATTCTTTTCAATTTTTTTCTTCAAGTGCTCTCATTCCATTTATAAAAACACTTTTTAATTCTTGTTTCATCTCTTCTAGGAATTCTAACTGAATTGGTGCCTAACCTCTGTTTTTTTTTTTTTTTTCTGAGGCATTGCCTATAGAATGTTTTGGAGTCATTTTTCTGTGTTTAGGTCTTCAGCGTCCTTGACAACATAATAGCTAAATGTTGGGTTCTTTTTTATTGTTGTTTGTCCAGTCTTTCTTCCTAATTCCAGTCTTTGGACTTGGTGTTAGATCTAGGCTCTATCACACTTCTGGAGAGGAGTTTTGAACTGGTCCTGTTACTTCTTTTTTGGAGTATTGCTTATTCCAGTATTTCAAAAACAGGGTAGAAATGCATGAGTTTTCAATGTTTCCAAAGTGATATGATCAGAGCAAAGTCTAATTGCTTCCCCTCCTACTTTCCCCTCCAGCTTGAGTTCTTTAAGGTTCTGAGCTGGATTTTGGTCTGTGCAAAAGTAGACTGCTCCTAAACCCTATCTATATTAGTCAAACTGTTTGGAAAGTTCTCCTGGTTTAGCATGGCAGAATTATAGGTTCTTCTTTGGTTTGGGATCCCTGATACTGGTTCTGCTATTGGTTTCTGAATTTCCTCCTTTCTCCATGAAGCTCAAGGCTTCACTACGTCCGACCACCATTCCCCTTGGCGGGTATTCTTTTTAGTCCACCTTAAATCTGTAACTTGAAAATGAGTAGTGAGGGACAAAAATATTTCTCTGTTTCTTCTCCCCTGGTACATTTTCTAAATTTGTGTAAATGAGTAGACTAACATCCATTACACAGTTCCCTATTACTCAGCTTTTTGACTCCCTCACTCCATTTCCACCTCCAACACATACACAATAAAATCAAGAATTTGGAACAAATGAGAATCCACTTACCTGTTTTTGTCCTTGTTTTCCTCTTCTCCTCCATTTGAATGGAAGATGTAAAGGATCTCAGGAAGTAGAAGAAAATTGCAGGACCTCAGAACCAAATACCCTTTGCAGTTTGTTGAATGTCCATCCCTGAAATTATTTGAAGAATATATGTTAGCAATCAGAAATTGGAATGATAAATATGGGCTTATTCCAAGAGGCATAACACAGAGATGTTGAACAGGAAGAAGGAAATTTAAAACAGACTAAATATAAATGGGTTTTATTTATCTTTTTTTCTTTTTGTCTTACACTCCAAAAGAACTTGGCTCCTGGAGGCCAAGACTCTTACACTCATAAATAAAAAAGCTACTTGCCTCTAATGGGATAATGGGACTTATGAAGAACCTATTTACTACTTAAATAAGTTTAAGCTTAGGTTAAAGCAAAAAGAGAACAAATTTTTTTTTTTTAGGAAAGGCTCTTCTAAAGCCTTATTAAAGGGCAAAAATAAAAAAGAGGGATGGACTAGAGTAATAGAGATACTAAACAACATAATATACATGAATATTCAGCAAAACCAATAAGAGAACATCATCAGAAAATATTGGAAATCCTGAAACATTAGAAGTACATGTGACTTTGCCATTTGTCATATAAATTCCCTAATGGGTTAAAAGCCTGTGTACTGGCCACACATGTTCCCTTTGGATGTTTACCAATTGGCTTCTCTGGCCCCCAACATTTGAAGACTAGGTGTGCTGCATTTCACCTTTTTCCCTAGGGTTCAGTACTATTAATGGAGTTAGAGTATCCCTAGTCTTTTCCAATAATTTAAACCTAGGCATAGTGTTCCCCAAATTTTAGGGATCCCAAGCAACTTAATTCTACTTAACGACTTAACAATAAAATTAGTTTTTCAAAAGAGATATTTATTTCAAAAGTACAGTAAGAACAAACATATGTTCTCCCAAAATCTGGGGACATAATCTTCCTTTTGTCTCTGGGGAGGGGAGGGATATTAGATTCACAAATGAAATCAATGCCAAAATAACATTAATTCCACCGATTTGCAAATACAAAGTCCCTTTTGAACTTCTGTCCCAGAACCCTGGCTTTCTAAAACTTCCCTACTCAAGCAACTATATCTCCAACTTAGAATTCTGAGTTGAAAGAACTCAGTGACTGAAGCTCCCCGATGCAGAATTCTCCTATTGAATCTAAAAGTAAAAAGAATAGAGGAAATCTCAAGGCCATTTCTTAGGACTACTTTGTCCCTCCAACTCTCCTACCCAGATGCTATCCCTGTTACAGATGAACTAGATTTTCACTCTTAGAAATTATTGGGAAAAGAAAGGGGTTGACTCAGTCAGATCGATTTAAAAGAAACAAGCAATTCCCACAACGCAGCTAATGAAAAGAAGCTACTCCCAACTATTTTGTTGTTCCCTTCAGAATAACTATGCAGCTACCAGTCCATCCAGAAGCAAGGTGTATCAGTGGAACAATTTTAGATGATCTGTATGTGTATGTGGTGTTCAGGAAAAAATAGTATGAGGCCTTTGGTATGAGGTTTTGCCAGCTCCTTTTCAAGGCTTTTCATTCACCTTTAGTGCCCTAGTGTTCATTAGTCATTCAGCTCTCACCTGTGGCTCCAAGAAACTGTAAGATGAAAGAAGTCACATCCCAGTAAATCCATCTCAATAGAGAGACTAAATCAGGCTGAGAATAATAGAAAGATCTCAAACTTGTTGGTGAATTAGGGAATGTTTACCCCAAACACATGAAGACTTCCCCTAGCAGAATAAGCAGATGAGAATAATTTGTTCCAACAGCCATCAAGGCAGCTGAAACAGGTGTTATGGAGAATTTAGAATGTGGTCAGACATTGAAGATGGAAAGATTATTGAAGACATCTCCTAGGAGTCATTTGGACTTTTATCCTGTCCTTAGACTTCAATGACTCTGAAGAAAAAATGAGGTTGTTGACTCTTGTCTCATTTAAATTCAATTCATGTGCAAGACGTTTCCTTGACTTACATCCAATTTCTGTTACATGTATAATATCTATGAGTGTTCACTCTTCCCAGGGATGTTGAATGTATTTGTAAAATGTTCCTCAGGTTTATGGGGAAATATTTCTATTTCTACATTTCTTCCTATTCTATTTCATTGAATATTTTTCTGTTTTCTTGCTAAATAGGATAATGAAACATATTGATAAGGGATT